>NC_039367.1:12160516-12215649 GCF_003573695.1 Papaver somniferum | reverse complement strand
CCAAGCAAAACCAAATTTTCTTTTCAAAACCCTTTCAAACCAAATTTTCAAAACCCATTAAAACCAAATTTTTTGAAAAAATGGGCGAGTGTGTGAATAAACCTCGTGCTCTCCATGAATACATGTATCCCACAATAAAAATTCCATTATCATGTATTGTCTTACCTCAAACCAATAACCCTTTTAAAATAAATGCAAGCATGATACAAATACTTCCTATATTTCGAGGGTTCGATTCTGAGAACCCCTATACTCATGTAAGAGAGTTTGAACAAATTTGTCGGACTATGCAACCTGATCATATGTCCGAAGACTCTCTGAAATTGCGTTTGTTTACATTTTCTCTAAAGGAAAGGGCCAAAACATGGTTTTACGGTTTGAGACCACAATCAATCAACACTTGGGACCAACTCACAGATCTATTTTTTCAAAAAATTCTTTCCACATCATAGGACCATCGCTATTCGTCAAAGTATCAATTGTTTTGTCCAATTGGATGAGGAAACTGTTTTTGACTATTTTGAACGTTTTAATGATTTGTTGAGCGAATGTCCACACCATGGATTTGAGAAGTGGAGACTTGTTGCTATCCTCTATGAGGGACTAGACTTTAAATCTCGAGTCATGGTTGAGTGTATGTGTAATGGTGAATTTCTTGATAAAACTGTGGACGATGCATGGAAATTTTTAGCTGAGATTGCAGAGAAAACCCGTCAATGGGAATCCATTAGGGAAACTGAGACACTGCCACATGATATAGGTGATAATGAATTGAACTTTGAAAATAGCATGTTTAGTCCTTCCCATGTGTATGATATTGAATATGAACCTAATCTAGAGGAACATGAGTTGACTAATGACACCACAACTGCTAATAGGGACAAGTATGCATATTACTATGATGATGATGATGATAATGTTATGTTAGAAGAACATGTCTATGCTGAAAATGTTGTGGAACCTTTGGTTTCAAATACCTTAGGCTTTTCTGCCCCGACCTTCATGAATGATATTTCTTCTAATATTCCATATGCATGTGATGTTGATACTGATTTAGATATTGTGCAATTATCCTGTGAAGAGCATGACTTAGGTAAATATTCTGTTGACACTAATGATCCTATGCATGAAAACATAGTTGATGTGTCTGATTCCATACTTAAGCCACAATATATTGCTTCTGTTGATGATAATTTGAATATATCGGATAACCATGATTCTGAATTAGGACTTGTGCAAATTTTTTGTGATGAGCATGCTACACATCTTGAGTGTGACTTAGATAATGCTGATGTGACTGATATTATTGATACTCTTGATCTCATGCATGTGAGACACTTAGATGTCACTTTCTTGCCTAAGTCACAATCTGATAGCCTTGCACCCTACCTAGATTTGGTTTGTAACAATATTTTCAAACCAATTTTCATGAGAATACCTAATCTAGGCCTGGAACTGTGTGCCTCTCAAGTCCTCTTGGACTATTTTGCATCCAAATACAATACTTTCGAGGAGCCACAGTTAGGATATGCATGTTTGCCCGTCCCTAGCAAAGTTCACTTTGAGTTAGACCTTGTACATGATGAACCCCCAAAACTGCGAGATTTTGTTTCCAAAATTTTATTCGTTGAAAAATCCAGGTTTGGGGGTAGCTCATTTTGTTTCACAGCTTCACTTGCATGCCTATCATATTATTATTGTGTGAAGCTGTTGAAATGTCTACATTTCGTCTTTTGGGTTGATCCTCAACTCTTTAGACTGTATGTATATAGTGAATTGTTTGTATATAATCCGGTAGGTAATGTTTAGTGGAATCATATGTTTCTTGTATATATTGTGTTAACCCAATGTGAATTCAGTTGAGTTACTGTTGGGTTTTGCCCTGAATAACGGAGTTCTAATATTACTTTCGCCGAAATCGGGTATTCTCTTTCCTTTTTCTCTACTCAACATGATCCTCTTCATATGTTGTATTATAATTTTGTTCATATTTTGAAACATTGAGGACAATGTTTAGTTTAGGTTTGGGGGTATAGAGTAGATATCCCGATAACATGCTATATTGAAAAAATTGAACTCTTCCTTTTTGAAAAAAATGAAAAAATGAAAATAAAAAATTAAAAATTGAAAAAAACATAAAAATGGAGCTCATTTACCTTGAAATGTCGACTCTTGTGCAAATATGTAATTTTTAGGAGTCTTAGTCTAGATATTTAGGCACCCTGATTCTAGCACAATTCACATGTGATAAGAAACTTGCACGCGCACGATCTACCAATACATGTATAGCCTCGATCTTCAAGGTGTTTGATAGGAAGTTAGATTGCCAATCACTTTAGAATACTGAATGAGACTTGACTAGCTTGTTCTTTGGTTGGCTGGGATAGAAGTTGGAGAATACGTTAAGAAAAGCAACCATAGAATTTGACCGGATGCATTCGATAAGGGCCACCTCTTGCTAAGAGTCATGTAATTATGTTTTTCTTTTTGTTCATGTATCAAAAGTGTCATTATGTTGTAAAGATCAAAGTTATTTCTTCAAAAAAAAAAAAAAAATTCAAATCAATCAAGTATTTATTTATTCCATGTTTTGTCATGTTAAAGACAATAGTTCTCTCTTGTTCCAAAAATAAAAGAGAGTAATCAATGTAAATAAGAGTCATGTAAAGAGTCATCTTTTTGTTGTAAATAGTCTTGTAATAAGCAAGGAGGGTGCAGCCATCGATGTATAACGCGGGTAAACTGAAATATCACCAACTCATTGGGTGAACATTCACAATTCTCGTAAAGCCGGACAGCTAGCTTGGCTTAGAATTCGGTTCTTAGCCTAAAAACTATCTCTTGGTGATTAGTAGTCATAACTTCAGATCTTTCTTTACACATGTGTAGATACACTTTACACTCTTATCACATGTCTTTATTTGTTATCAGTGCTAGGATTGTGCCTTTGATAGCTAGATTGACATCTCCATTTTGCTGTGAGCTTAAACTGACTTGCACATGTCACATTTGATGGAATCTGAGATTATATTTTGACCTAGAACTTTGTAGGTACGTTCTAAGCAAACCTTCACGAGACTTCACTCGTCCACTAGGGACACTTAGTGGTTTAAAAGGCTTAGTGCATACGCTAAATGCATTCGAGAGACCAGCGACAGTGGTATAGGTAGGATTTCCTTAGTTTTGTTTTACTTGAGGACAAGTAAAATTCAGGTTTGGGGGTATTTGATGAGTGCCAAATATTGTATATATTTATCCCTTTTTGTTGGCATTTTAACTCATCTTTTATGCGTTAATTCTACATTTTATCCCATATTCTGTATTTTCATTGTTTTCATGAATAAATATTTTTATTAATTAATTTTGTATTTTTAGGTAATAAATAAAGTTCGGATGAGTCGCGGAGCGAAAAGAGCAGAAAAGTAGTGAAAAGCCGGGAGAAATTACGCAAGGAAGCCGCGAAGAATGGTGCGCACAACCTCATTTTCTACACACAAAAGCGCCTCCGTTCTCAGCCATCAGATCAGTTCTCAGGAGCATCCGACGGTCGCTCCTTCATAGATCATCAAAATCGGAAGTCTCTGCCAAGCACCACAGCGCTGAAATTCCAAGCCTTCAGATTAGATGGTAGTTGAATCCAACGGTCGTTCCTATGCCTGTGCATCAAATCCCGATGATTCCGCCTTACACTACAGTACCTAACTCCATCTGGTGCCGTTAACTTCGTTGCACCTCAGAATCCGACGGTCGATTCACACATCCTTCCATCTATCCGTTCGATTCCACTCAGATCCAATGATCCAACATCTCAGCTCGCCAAACATCAAAGTTTGATGAACCCGCTCAACACCCTAAGCATCAAACCCATCGACCCAAAACAAACACCCACCTTCTTCTTCCCCAAAACTCATTTCCCCCAAATTTCTTCTCTTCCCCCGACCATGGCAGACCCTGCCATGTCTGCTCCGCCGTCTCCATCTCCACCACGACCACAAGGACGCCACCACCATCACCTACCTCTTCCCTAGTCGTGTCTGTCTTGTTCTTAGCATTAATTTTTGATGCTACCAAGAAGACAAACATAGCTAGGGTTTCACAGTGGAGAGAAGAAGGAAATTGGAGCAGCGTTCGAGTAAAGGATTAGCAGAGGAGGAGAAGTACAAGCATGGGTCGAGGCTATTTGCATCAGAGAGTGAGTTTAATTTCCAATTTAAAAATTAGGGTTTCCAATTTAGGGTTTCTGAAAATTTGGATATTTTGTAAGCTATAAAAGGGAAGTGATGTGAGATGTAAAAACTGTTCTTGGACTAGCCAAGTTTCCACCCAATTTGGGTTAGCCTAATTTCAATTGTTCTTGCACTGTTAATTGTCCTGTTAAATTTCAGTTTCAACTGTTAGTTGCATTTTCACCCTTAGTTGCATTTGTTGTCATGTTAGTTTTGAGCCCAATCATGTATAGATCTTTTTCTACAGTTGGGGAATACAACAAATCCCTTAGAGAACTTGCGTGTGGACAAACTTCACGTTATGCACCTCCCATAGACCATGATGTCAATAGTCATAGGAATTATTATGGACATTTTCAAAGTCCCGAGCCGCAATACATGAACCCTAATGACTATTCATACATGCATCATTCGCCACAACGTGAAAATGAACATTTTGCTAGTGCCTCACTCACACAATCATCACTGATCGATCAATTAGAAGCTCGAATCGCAGCTTTAGAAATGCAATCACATGAGGAATCTGTCACATCTAATTTTCTTAGGCAACCTAAAATCTATGCATGTCCTGCATGTGGTAGTTTAGACCACCCTGTTGAGAATTGTCATATTTTGCATAATTTTAGGCAATCTAGAGAAAATCCAAGGTATGAAATGCCCATAAATTGTGAGAATGGTAGTCATTGGGACCATAATCAATCCTTTGAGGGTTGCGATCAATATTTTTTAAACCCTAATGACCATGCACACATGTACCATTCACCACAATTTGAACATGAAGAATTTTGTACTCCCATGAATTTAGACTCCACCACTGAAGCTTTAAGACTCAGTAAGCAAAACTTTGATAGATCTACATCACGAATTCATGCATATTTAGATCAGATTTTGCTTCACCTACAAAAGGAGGAAATTCATGAGGAAATGTATGTTGTCCCTAATGAAGTGTCTAGTCCCATTCATGTAAATGATGTTGAATATGAACCTAATTTAGAGGAACATGAATCGACTAATGACACCACCACTGTTAATGAGGACCAATATGCATGCTACCATGATGATGATTATGATGATTATGATGATATGTTAGAAGAACATGAAAATATTGTGGAACCTGTTGGTTCAATAACATATGGCTTCTCTGCCCAGACCTTAATGAATGATATCTCTTCTAGTATTCCATATGATGTTTCCATTGAATTGCCGATGCATGAGGACAAATCTGTTGATGATGTTGATGATTCTGATTGTGAACTTGCTAATTTGATTGATGATTGTGAGCATGATGTGACATGTGTAGATGATTTAGGAGATTTTGATTTGATTGATAATGACGTGCCTATTCTCCTACATGAGTCACAATCTGATGGCCTTCCACCCAACCTAGATTTGGTTTGTACCAATATTGTAAAACCAATTTTTCTGAGAATGCCTAATCTAGGTTTGGAACTGTGTGCTTCCCAAGTCCTCTTGGACCATTTTGCATCTAAGTATAATATCTTTGAGGAACCACAGTTGGAATTAGCATGTGTACCCGTCCCTAGCAAAGTTCATTTCGAATTAGACCTTGTGCATGATGAACCCCAAAAACTGCGAGATTTTGTATCCAAAATTTTATCTGTTGAAAAATCCAGGTTTGGGGGTAGCTCATTTTGTTTCACAGCTTCACTTGCATGCCTATCATATTATTATTGTGTGAAGCTGTTGAAATGTCTACATTTCGTCTTTTGGGTTGATCCTCAACTCTTTAGACTGTATGTATATAGTGAATTGTTTGTATATAATCCGGTAGGTAATGTTTAGTGGAATCATATGTTTCTTGTATATATTGTGTTAACCCAATGTGAATTCAGTTGAGTTACTGTTGGGTTTTGCCCTGAATAACGGAGTTCTAATATTACTTTCGCCGAAATCGGGTATTCTCTTTCCTTTTTCTCTACTCAACATGATCCTCTTCATATGTTGTATTATAATTTTGTTCATATTTTGAAACATTGAGGACAATGTTTAGTTTAGGTTTGGGGGTATAGAGTAGATACCACGATAACATGTTATAATTGAAAACAGAACTCCCTCTTTTTGAAAAAATTTAAAAATTCCGAAAAAATTAAAAAATAAAAAAATCATAAAAATGGAGCTCATTTACCTTGAAATGTTGACTCTTGTGCATATATGTAATTTTTAGGAGTCTTAGTCTAGATATTTAGGCACCCTGATTCTAGCACAATTCACATAGTGATAAGAAACTTGCACGCGCACGATCTACCAATACATGTATAGCCTCGATCTTCAAGGTGTTTGATAGGAAGTTAGATTTCCAATCACTTTAGAATACTGAATGAGACTTGACTAGCTTGTTCTTTGGTTGGCTGGGATAGAAGTTGGAGAATACGTTAAGAAAAGCAACCATAGAATTTGACCGGATGCATTCGATAAGGGCCACCTCTTGCTAAGAGTCATGTAATTATGTTTTTCTTTTTGTTCATGTATCAAAAGTGTCACTATGTTGTAAAGATCAAAGTTTTTTCTTGAAAAAAAAAATAAAAACAAAAAATCAAGTATTTATTTATTCCATGTTTTGTCATGTTAAAGACAATAGTTCTCTCTTGTTCCAAAAATAAAAGAGAGTAATCAATGTAAATAAGAGTCATGTAAAGAGTCATCTTTTTGTTGTAAATAGTCTTGTAATAAGCAAGGAGGGTGCAGCCATCGATGTATAACGCGGGTAAACTGAAATATCACCAACTCATTGGGTGAACATTCACAATTCTCGTAAATCCGGACAGCTAGCTTGGCTTAGAATTCGGTTATTAGCCTAAAAACTATCTCTTGGTGATTAGTAGTCATAACTTCAGATCTTTCTTTACACATGTGTAGATACACTTTACACTCTTATCACATGTCTTTATTTGTTATCAGTGCTAGGATTGTGCCTTTGATAGCTAGATTGACATCTCCATTTTGCTGTGAGCTTAAACTGACTTGCACATGTCACATTTGATGGAATCTGAGCTTATATTTTGGCCTAGAACTTTGTAGGTACGTTCTAAGCAAACCTTCACGAGACTTCACTCGTCCACTAGGGACACTTAGTGGTTTAAAAGGCTTAGTGCATACGCTAAATGCATTCGAGAGACCAGCGATAGTGGTATAGGTAGGATTTCCTTAGTTTTGTTTTACTTGAGGACAAGTAAAATTCAGGTTTGGGGGTATTTGATGAGTGCTAAAAAGTGCATATTTCTATATATTTTTCTTGGCATTTAACTCATCTTCTGTGCATTAATTCTACATTTTATCCCATATTCTGTATTTTCATTGTTTTCAAGAATAAATATTTTTATTAATTAATTTTGCATTTTTAGGTAATAAATAAAGTTTGGATGAATTGCGGAGCGGAAAAGAGCAAAGAAACGGTCAAGACTCCCGCAGGAAGGCAGCAAAGAATGATGTTTGCAAGAGCCGGATAAACTAGAAGTGGGCTTGAAGAGGAAGAATTGTTCTTAAAGAAGATATGGGCTTGGCATACCCAAGGCCCAAAACCCTTACCCAAATCCATTTCCAATATCCATACCCATTTCCATGAGAACCGTCAGATAGGATCCATCACATCATCCTACGGTCGTCTCATCATCGTGCATCAAACTCTGAAGCTCCTGTCAAACATCATAGTACCTAACCCCATCTGGAACCGTTAGCTTCGTTGTATCTCGCAATCCAACGGTCGCTACAAGCTGTTTCCCTTCTTGTCGTTCGATTCGTTTCAGATGTGGTCATCCAACGCTCTCGTCTTGCTGGACATCAAGATTGCTGATCCCGCCCAACACCGGAGCACACCCAACACATATAACCCAAAAACCTAACCCTAAATCGCTCATTCTCTTCTCCCCTTATCTTTATTCTCTTCTCCCGCCTCTGCAGACACCATGTCTGCCGTACCACCACCTTCTCCACCATGTCCGCCACCACCTACTCTGCCACAACCAAACCACCAACTCCACCTGCTCGAACATCATCACCCCCTATTTCTAGCCCCATATTTGATTGATATTTCTTCTCACCTTTCTCTGAAACTCTAGAAGAAAAATCAATCGATTAGGCGAGTCTAGAGTAGAAATTGACACATGGGAATGGAGCAAAGGACCAAGGGGAAGAATGGGTCGAAGACAAACTCGTCAAATCACATCAATATGGGTAAGAATTACCAAACCCTAAATTTTCTGATTTGGGGGAATTTATTAAAGAACCCTAATGTTCTGTTAGGGAGATCATTAGAGAAGATATGGGTCTGTTTTGTACTGTCAAATTAGGTAGAAATAATTTACCTAATTTCTGTTTAAATTGGGGATATTTTTGGGGAAGAACCCTAATTTTGTAATTTGGGGGAAAACCCAAATTGGGTCTGTGGGTATAAATTGAGACTGTGGGTATGTTTTAAGGGGGATGCCTGGACGAGCCAGAGCACCACCAAGAGGCCTGGAATAGCCAGGACCTCAGCTGTTAATTTTGTTTTCAATATCAGTTCATTTTAAATTTCAGTTGTTCAATTCATCATGTTCTAGTTTAATTGCTAAGGGGGAGATGAAATCATGATGCTTCTGCTAATTCAATCCAAGCTAGATATTGTGCTTGTTGTGCTGAAATGTTTAGGATAGTCTTAATCAAAGAACATCCTTTAGGTTGTTAAAACACCTAAGTGGCTTCTCTGCGGGTAGTTGCAGTGTGAGAGCCCCAACTATCACAAGGTTTAGAATTATCTTAGTGCCTTTATCCTCCTTTCTAACCCAACCCTTTGATGAGCAGCAGGCATAGAACCTCCACTGCCATCTAGTTAGTCAGAAAGCCTAGAAGCTGACTGATAACTAACAAGGGACAAGAGCAGTATTGAACTGAGATTGCCTTAGCATAGGTAAAATGGTGGATTTTAAGCCTTAGTACCCTGTTACCTTGCTTTACTTTCTGTCACTAATTCAGTTACACCAAAACAGCTCAGTTGTGTTTTAACGCAACACAAAAATCTTTTTTTTGTCAGAAATCTCTAGGAAAACAACAATAGCTCCCTCCAAGTCCCTGTGGACAAACCCCTGCTTATTCACTTTCTACTTTAGATCCTGTGCACTTGCAGGTGTAAATATAACCATAGTTTTAGTTTTAATTCCTTAGCTATCACCTTTTTCGAGTTGTTGGAATCAATGATGGATCCTTACGTGTCCATACCGTGTTTGAATCAGAGGTGCAACAAAACTGAACCTCGGATTCAAGAGAGCCCTTTTCGCGATTAAAATTGATGACTTGTGTCATATGTTTCAACTAATTCGTGATTCTCCAATTAGTTTTATGTCCACCCAAGTACTTTGGAAAATAAACCCATCAAGGGTTTGACGTTGAAAGATTGTTATGTGTGTTTTATGTCTATCCTCTTTCAATAGTAACTTTCTTTGGTATTCCCATATTCCCACAAGAGTATGCTTTTTTTTTTCCTTGAAAATATTTCTAAATTGGATTGTAACTAGAAATAACTTGGCCCATAGAGGTGTTGCTACTTTAGGTCTTTGTAGCATTTTTAACCTGGCTTTAGAATCGACAAATCACTTGTTGTTGTAGTATTCCTTTATAACGGAAGTTTGGAGATAAGTAATACATATGCTCACAAGTTAGAGCTGGTGTTTCTGTCATGTCCCATGTCTTATAGGGCACCCTTGTACAAGGGCTCCCCGGGTGTAGTTAGTATTTTATTAGTATGCGTCTGGCACATGTGCCATTCTGATGCCCGTATATGTATTGAGTTTGTATTCCTCTTTCAAGATATATAATAGAATTTGTGTTGTTGTGTTCTTATTTGTATTTGGGGTTTTACCCTTCAATCTCACAGTGTAGATACTATAGATTGAGCCTGATCACTCATTTGTAGTGTAGATCACTACAAGTGGTATCAGAGCCGGTCTTTCCTTGGATTGATCATGGATGATGGTAATATATTTAAGGCTTTAGATGAGAAATTAGCTACTGTTCTTAAAGTTCAAGAAGTAATTGCAAGGGCTCTAAAAAATACCCCATCTCATGTGCTTCTAGCCAGATGCAAAAAAAATTTAGCAGAAGAAACAAAGAACCTGCTGCTGCTGGAGCGTGAGATACATTTGAGTCAATCTGTTAACGGGAATTGGAAATCAAATTCGTCAGAAATTTTTGACGAGAGCTTTGAATTAATTGGATTTGTGTCGAAGAAAGTGACGCTGATTGAGAAGGAAATTGGTGAAAATCTTGAAGGAGATCCAATTGATTCAAATTCAGAAGGAAATGTCTTTACAATTTTCAGATGAAGTTAATTACAGTTCTCAACCCAAATCTGTCTTGTTAATTGTTAATGGAGCTGGTTACATATGTTCAAGACTACAAGTCTCATGCGGCCAATCTAGTTTCTCCTTATTCTGATTTACAAGGGAAGGTAGAAACCCAATTTCTGGATTATCAAGAAGGTAAACCTTTCCTTCCTGGTACTGATTTTGTGGTGGATTTTCCAAGTAAAAGAGTTGAAATTCATGAGGTAAATAATTTCAATACAATAAATTTGAATTCTGAATTTCAGCAACCGGGAGATCGAAAGTTAATTACCGATGATAACCTTAAACAATTTACTTCTTACATATTCCAAATTTCTCAAGGTATTTTCCAGCCAACATGTATCTCCAATTACTTATATATGTGTTGTATTACTTCCTTTTGATTTTACTCGAGCCTCATTTGATCGTGGTAAACAAATGAAATATGTTGTGGATTTTTCATTTAATATGAACTTTAAGGATGAACATCATCAATTCGAAGATTTGCAGTTTATTATGAATAATAACGTAAATCAAATATTATCCTACTTTATCAGTTTTAAGGGGTTGTATTTCTTAGCACATATAACTCAGGTTACTTCTATTGGTGATGTTTCAACTAGTGCTAATGATAGTTGAATGATTTTTGATAGAGGAAGAGAGTTGGATGGGTCTAATTTAAGGGATAAATATACTAATGACCTTGTTTCAAAGTTAAATTTTGCTCATGAGTATTGTTTGAAACTGTGGAGTGCGAACTCAAGTGAATTTTGGTGTGATATTTCACATAATAACATTTCCCCACACATTAAATTTTATTTCACGTATATTTTCTCTCTCACTTTCTCATTATTTCACTTTCACTTTCTTCTCTCACTAGTCCGAAAACCAGATCTAGAAAACAGAGGAATCGAAAAACTGAAGAATCAAATCCTAATCGAGTTACATCTTATTCAAATTAGATTACATACTGATTAAATATAGATCTACAAAGCTTGAAGATTGCAAAATCTAACAGGTAAACACATGTTTGATTTTGATATCATATCTAGTTGATGCATGTATAAAACTCGTAGTAGTTTCATATGTTTTAATCTCGATTTGATTATATGTTTGTATTTGACCGATTTTTACATTATAATTTACTGATTAGGTGTGATTTTGGTCTTGTTTTGTTAGTTTTTAGTTTGTACCCAAATGATTTCTCGTCAAATCTGAGTATAATGAGTTTATTTTGCCCTATTTTTCACATTGTATGTGACCGAATAAGCATGATTGGGTGATTTTGGTGTTATTTTTTTATATATGACTATTTAGTATTGTTCTTGGAATTTCTTGTAGTGGAAACGAGTTTTGGTTAAATCTGAGTATGTTGAGTTTAATTTCCACTAATTTTCACATAGTGTATAACTAAACAAAGCATGATTTGTTGATTTTGAGTGTTTTATAGTATGTTTATATGGGAAATTGATGCTTTGAGTTTGGTTTTGTTTCAAATCTGGATATAATTTGCATCTACTACTTATGTTGATACTGAGTGTGCTGAATATGTCTAGCTTGCTAAGATACATTTTATTTACCCTAATTTGTTTCAAATTTTTATGCAATTTTTTCTCTTCAACAACAGTAGTTTATCCCATAAATATGGGGTCAACAACAGTTGCTGGTCCAACTAAAATAGGATCAACAATAAAAATTGATCCAATTTATGGGATCAACAACAATAGTTGATCCAACTAAAATAGGATCAACAATAAAAGTTGATCCAATTTATGGGATCAACAACAGTAGTTGATCCTTTAAAACTGAAATGTTGACTCAAATAAGTGGGATCAACAACCTAAGTTGATATGAAAAATTACTTGCTAATCTGAAAATACGAATGCTAACTAAAATCGTTGTTGAATTCAGGTTGAGAAAAGATAATGTTGAGGAGATCACCAAGGAAAAAAAAGCATCAAGAAGAAGATGTCCCGCACGAGATTAATAAAGTTAAAGAAAGATAATGAATTGGGTGCATGGAAGCCGGAACAACTTCCTGATTAAGTTACTGAGTTTATTCAAGAAATAATCCAATTTCAAGACGGAGTTGAACAATTAGAATAGTCTAGGTATTTAAGTGCTAGCTAACATAGTATGTTCATGGTTTGAAAAGAAAAATCTTAGTGTAGTTTGAAGAATACCTTAGTAAGTAAGTGTAAGTTTGTCTATGGTCTGAACATTTTAGTTGCTTTGTTATGAATGGTTTTGTTTATGTCCTGAACAATTTTGTTTGTTGTTTTTAGTAATGGTTTGTTACGAGTTATTAGTTTACAAAAAAAAAAAAGAAAAAAAAAATAGTATCGATATCTATTACGAATGATTTTATTATTGGTATTGGTTTCTTATGAAGTGAATGCATGTTAATATTGAAGATTGCAGGTATGTATAGCTGGAGGAGTTAATTTATATATTCAGATACAACCATGCAACTTTTTTTTTTTTTGAGTATCAACAATAGAAGTTGATTCCATTAAATGGAATCAACAATGGAAGTTGACCCAAAAAGATGGAACCCATGAACAATTTCTCAAGATTACAGTGTCAAAAACAAAAGTTGATCCCTTTAAGTGGGATAAACAATGGATGTTGATCCACAAAAAATGGGATCAACAGCTGGAGTTGACACCATTTACATAAGTTTGTTTCCTGTAAAAACCAATAAACCTGGAACTTGAAAACTGACATATCCTTAAAAAACACAAGAATAAACATTCACAAAAATAAATAAGAATGTATGTCATTAAAATACACAACAAGTCCAAATCAAAAAGCATAAAAAAAGAAACATCCAACACCAGAACCACCAGAAGCTAACACCATTTTGCTGCCAAGCTCTAACTCAATCATCACCTGTAACTTCATAAACAACAACAACTTCAAGACCAAGCTCTCCATCTGAAGCTAAACACAAATCTGACTCCAACCCCTTTGTAATCTTCTCAGCTCCTATAACAACCATCAAAGCCCATCTATAACCAGTCAATAACATTTTCTCAGCTTCTAATCCAGTACCTCCACCAATAGCTGCACCCACTCCTGCAACTTCAGATATATAATACAACCAATTTCAATTTGTATCTCCTCCCTTCATCCTTGTTGTTATGTCAATAACTCAACACCATCATATACAACTCCTTTGCAGCCTCAGTACCATCATTACAATCCATACTTGCAATTCCAGATTCATGGAAAACAACATCAACAACTCCATTTTCACTTGTGTACTGCACATTTCAGTCACCACCACCACCTGCACCTGCAATTTCTTTCTCTCCACTTCATTTCCTTGTAATACATTCTACAACACCATTAACTCGAGCCATTCATTACCAACACCATTGCATATCCAACCATTTCACCAGAAATCCCATGACAGCACCTCCACCTTCGTTCCAGTAGCCACCAATATAATCCTCTGCTTGCTTCTGTTTCATCCCCAACAAACATCACTGCAACACACAGATTCACAACACCATTCAAAGCAACATTTTTCACTGCCCTAACATTCATCTAATTGTGAATCTGCTCAATTGCACCCTAACATACATCTATTTACTCCAATCCATTCTGACATTCATTTGTTGCAATTCAGCTATACTAAACACAGACCTATTTTTCCACCAACTGCAGTTTCAGATCCACCAACAAAACCATCAACCACCATCTATAATTTGTAGCAACAACCACCACTGTCTGCTCTGAAGCTTCATCACCAATTCGAACCATCTGAACCACCATGAGCTCAAACCCTAGCTTCAATTTCTTCAAACTTACAGAATCAAACCCTAATTTCACCAAATCCTCATTTCCGCTTCATTCTCAACTTCAGCACAAGGACATGAAATCAAGCTGAATCGACACACAACAACGACATCTCCTTCATGACTCATCTTAGATCCACCATCTCCTGTGTTCTTTCCAACTGAAATCAATACATACCTCCTCCACCGTCGTCGCCGCCAGAGACACCATCGCCATCATCATAGTTACTTCATTTCTCTCTCAATCGAAAATATTTCTCTTATATATTTCTTAACGGCGGCGAAAAAAAGCAGGAGAAACGACGGTGATGGTGGTAGTGGTGGTGGTGGTGGTGGCTGTTCTCGGGAGAGAAGGAGAAAGTAAGTTTCCATCTGAAAAAATGAAAATAAAGAAACAATTATCTTTAAAACCTTATTGAAAGAGAAAGGGTAAATGCGGAAACTAAAAGAAGGTTAATGGACCCCTGACGGGCTTATAGATGGAAAATGATATATTTATTGTGTAATAAGGATATTTGTGAAGCCCATCAAAACAAGGGATATTATTAATAATATAATTTCAGGTGATTTCATCTGCTGTGGTTAAAAGCTGAACAAAGCTCTCTTCCTAAAGTTTCTGGCCCCGTCGGGATATATTTCAGCCAATAGAAACCTCCGGTTTTTTCCCACCACCAATTTTTGGTATTTTCATCCCCAATTCTCTCTTTTAAGCTGTAAATCTTTTTTTCGAAACCCTAAAACATTTTTCAACGCCTCCTTTGCTCTCCTCTCTTCTCCCAATTTTTATTCCCTATAGCTGGTTTTTTACTTCCAGTTTCTTCTTCGTCTATTGTATTTTGCAAAAGATTATTAATCTGTTTAGTATTATTTAATTTTGCAGAGATAAATTTCCTTTTTGTCCGATTTTGTTACACACGAGAGGTTGTGGTGATGACTTCTTATTTTTATGCGCAACTTTTCCTCTCGGTGTTTTTTTCCCTCTTTTTTTTTTTCTTTTTCTTTTTTTCTTTCTCTTTCTTCTTGTAAATCCTAATTGTCATGTTGTAATTGTTATGGACTTCTTTCTCTTTGTTATTGATATTGCAGGCGGTAGTACGTGGACGTGCAGATAAGTAAGAGAGGAAAAAACAGGCAATATAAAGATTTCAATATTCGATTTTGCAGGCTAGCTGTTCTGTTTAGGATTGTTAATATTCTTCCAGGTTAGAAGTTCTGATTTACAGGCAGAGGCTATTGATATCGCCTCCTTACCGCTTCCTCCTACCGGATTTCATCATTTCTTCTCCATTCTAACTATTGATTTTTTTTAAACTTTTTGTTATATCACAGGTGATAATATAATATAGGTGTGCTACAGGTTTACTCAGTTTCTCTTGATTCATCTTGATTTGGGGTTGTTAATTTACTCTAATTTTGATTTTGGGTTTTATAGTGGAAAGCTAACCATATGTGTTTTGTTAACTCTCAACCTCAGAGTTTTAATGTTGCATTCTATGTTCAGCGTCTTTTTTTTGCTTAAACAAACAATCTTCTTATTTCTGTAATGAACAAAAAATAAAAGACATCCAATGGTCTTGCACCACCTAATGACTCAATTCCTCATGACCAGACAGGTAATAACACAGGGTTAAAGGAGAAATATTCAGTTATTGGCTAGCATCGAAAATTGAATATAAAGCTTTAGATATATCAGGAGTGAAGGTGACACAAGTACTTTCTTTATGAAATTTTCTCATTGTAGGGAAGGGGAGGGATTGATAGGAGTAGTAAAGGGATGGATCTATGCAGTCAATAAATTCAGCTAGAATTGCCAGTAGCTGGGAAGCCATCATTGGGAGTACGACGTCATTAATTCTAAGTTGCAGTATCATTCAAAATGCCTATGATATATGGAATTGTGGAAGGCCTGCGATGAAGCTAAAGTTTTTAGCAGCTACGGTTGGAGTTTTAGGAAAAAAATCTTAAATATCATATATTGACGAGGATGTTCCCGTTTTCCTCTGTTAGCTTAATATCATGTAAACATGTTAGTTAAACATATTCATGCATCACAATAAGTCTTACAATTTTCGCCAACCAGTTTGGTTAATCTTGAATACGTGCTTCATTTTTGCCATGTAACATTTATTGTTTTTCTTTAGGGCAACTCCTTTTTACGCATGTGGCTTGTGTCTCTCTGCACATTCATGGAATTGTTTATATCTTACTATTTTGCTTAATGTGGTACATTTATATGTTGTATTCACATAAGTTCTTCGTAGTCTTCTTAATTTTTTTGGCTAGCTAGAGTTATTGCATAAATATACAGCTGTGATGCCATTGAATATTGTGGTTTAATTTTGTTGATATTCCTTGATCCTTCTTATTTTATGTCGATGTTTATCTTTAGCTTTCCACAACAATTGCATCCACATCATTCCTCAATCTGGATATCCCAGAAGTGAGTGGATTCAAAGAAATTTAATTAAATAATTTTTTTATCTTTACATAAATATAGTATTATGCAGTATGTTTAGGTTTTTAATATATACTGTTTGTGTAACAGTTACGCTCTTACCTTCACTGATTTATGCTCTTACTTTTACTGATGATGCAGAAACAAAAAATAAATATGATCAAAAAAAAAAAGGGGACGGAGAAAATGACGACGAAATGCTACCAATTATCGAGCATAGTGATGGTAGAGACCAAGGTGAGGAGACTGAGGATGAAATACCATTGGTCGGACATATGACACTGATGATGAAGTGTCATCGTTAGTCTTGGATAGTGAAGTTGAAGGTGAGAATAGTGAAAATGAAGATGAGGTGATTAAAGTGATGACAATGGAAGGGGATAAAAAGATGGGAGTGTTGATTTCGTATAGGAATTTCACTATTTTGTAATTTTTCTGATGATAGTTATATTTCTTTTCCTTGAATTTTGTATGGGTATAACAAAAAACCTTAAATTTGATAACATATTATAAAATTTTATAAGTACTGGAAATACACCATTGAGTAAGCTGTTGTAAACAATAATACAACGACTCACTAACGTACATTTTTTTTTGAAGCATTTCACTAACGTACATGTTAGATTTGATTGATTTTAATTAATATTATTATTCCCTGTTTTAAGGTTATTAAATGGCTATTTTTCATTTTTACAATTTTACTATTTTTTTATGCCTATATTTTTTTCTATTTCATGAATCAAACCAGATATACTTGCCTCTGCAAACCATTTAGGCCCGTGCAACGGGCGCAACAACTAGTTTATATAATTACCACTTATAACAAACCTTTGGAAATGGAATTCAAGTTCTAAATTTTGATACACTGGATTGGATATGGATGAGGTGAAAACAGGGGTATGCTCACCGGCCAGACGGTGCATTTTTCCTTTTTTGGGCTAAAAACAAATGTTGAAGCCCAAGGCCACACATACGGCATGCCATAGAGAGAAGGGTTGATCATCAAATTTCCACTAAATAGTCGCCTCTGTCTATAAATAAATCCCGAAAGATACCGCCTTATATTTTGTTCTCTTTTTCTCTCTGTGAGAAAAACAATCTTCTTCCTCGGAGTCGTTTCAGTTCCAGGTGATTTAATTTTCAAATTAATCTGATTAATCTAGCGTTGAAGATTCGAAAACTCTTAGGGCTGTAAAAGCACGTAGTAGCGATTGTAGTGATGTGGTTTGAGTCAGTAGTTTTTAGGTTTGTTTAAGGCATTATGCTCATATCTAGGTTTCTTAGCCGTATTTGTCTTCTATGGCTTAATTATGTGATTCTCGCTTATAACAACGAAGTTCAGATTTTAAGGAGTTGGGTTAGGTTATAATCTGAACTTCTTAGTAATCATCTATGTTTCAAAACTTGTTTGTAAATATATGAGTTAGGTTAGTGTTTTCTAGGTTTAATTATTTATCATAATCTTATTTTTAAGATTTCCCATGGGGTTTCGAAACTCGTTAATAGTTTAGGTTTTCTTCTTGTTGTGGTCTTTTAATTCGTTATTACTCATATACTGTGTGTTGCAGATTTGTGCTACTGATAGCAACATTCATACTACTGTTAAAGCTTAAAGAATGGCTACACTTGCTGATTCTTTCTTGGCGGATCTTGATGATTTATCAGATAATGAAGCTAATGTTCCTGTGAGTACTAATTTTCTTTGATGAAATAGTTAACTTCCACAATGTCCTTGGTCAATTAACTTATCGTGACTAAACTTTGTTTTATATGTCAGCACGAGGATGAAGGGCACGAAAGTGATATGGATGAAGATAGTGATGGTGACATTGCTGACATAGAAGCTTTAAACTATGAGAATCTGGATAGTGTCTCTAAATTGCAGAAGTCACAGCGCTACATCGACATAATGCAGGTCATCCCTAATTTCTTTTGAGCTTTTGTTTATGGTTGCTACTTTTGTTTTGGCTTTCTAAATTAGGTTTTGCTTGTATCGTAAAGGGAGTCGGTCTCAAGCGGGAGTGCTTATTCATGGTTTGTGAAATTTGCAGAAAGTTGAAGCTGCACTACAGAAGGGGTCTGAAACTGAGGAGCAAGGCTTTAGTTCAGAAGACGATCCTGAATATCAACTTATAGTAGATTGCAATGCACTGTCGGTTGACATTGAGAATGAGATAGTTATCATTCACAATTTTATCAAGGATAAGTATCGGCTTAAATTTCCTGAGCTCGAGTCTCTGGTTCATCACCCAATTGATTATGCCAGAGTGGTAAAGAAGATTGGAAATGAAGTAGATTTAACCCTAGTTGATTTGGAAGGGCTCGTACCATCAGCTGTCATTATGGTTGTATCTGTTACAGCGTCCACTACTGTTGGAAAGCCACTCCCTGAAGATTCTCTCAATAAGACTATTGAAGCCTGTGATCGAGCTCTTGCTCTTGATATAGCAAAAAAGGAAGTTCTCGACTTTGTAGAGAGTAGAATGGGATATATTGCACCAAATCTATCTGCTATCGTTGGAAGTGCTGTTGCTGCAAAACTTATGGGGACCGCTGGTGGTTTGACAGCATTAGCTAAGATGCCAGCCTGTAATGTTCAGCTTCTTGGTGCAAAGAGAAAGACTCTGGCAGGATTCTCTACTGCAACTTCGCAATATCGTGTGGGGTATCTTGAGCACACTGAAATTTTCCAAACTACACCTCCTGCTTTGAAAATGCGCGCTTGCCGAGTTTTGGCTGCAAAATCAACACTTGCAGCAAGAGTTGATTCAATAAGAGGAGATCCAACAGGGAAGACGGGAAGGAACTTGAGGGAAGAGATCCGAAAGAAAATTGAGAAGTGGCAAGAGCCGCCTCCAGCAAAGCAACCAAAACCTCTTCCAGTTCCTGATTCCGAGCCTAAAAAGAAAAGGGGTGGTCGTCGTTTGCGGAAAATGAAGGAGAGGTAGTTATGTTATTTGTGTTTAGAACTTTTAGGCACTGTTGCAGGTTATTTTTCTTTCTGTATAAGGTTCTCCTTTTGTTTTTGCTAATTTCTATATCTCTGTCAGGTATGCAGTAACAGATATGAGGAAGCTGGCCAACAGAATGCAGTTTGGGATACCCGAGGAGAGCTCGTTAGGTAACTATATTTGTCTTATGTTCTCCTAAATAGAAGTATGTTCACTTATCACGTTCCTGATACTGAAGTGCATCTACTCATTAGTGTCCATTTCTTTCTTTTTAAAAATTGAAGTGCTTACTTTCTTTTCTATTTAGTTTAGTCTCCTTTTGCCTTCGTATTTCCTTGTTCCCTTGATGCTCTTCCGACGTACACGGCACACGAGATCAATACATGAAATTATGGTGTGTAATAGGCTGGTTTGGAGCTGGAGTGAACCTTTCTCCAACCAAACTTCACACATTAAATTATTTTAGTGTGTTCAAGATCGACCAGAACTTATCTGTAGGAGCTGGCAAGAGGTACTCAAGTTTAGTGGATTAGTACCTCAGCTGGGTTGGTTGAGAGAGGTAGGGAATATTCAGGATGCTAGGGATATATTTCTATTAACTGATGAAGATTTCACCTTGCACATTTTTGTTCAGATTTTCTGATTATTTTGTATCAAAGTTAATGACAATTCCTATGGTGTGTCGAAGTACGTATGGAGGAGGAACCAAAAAGCTAGTGGACTGAACGTAGAGTTAAGTGTCGTCATATTGGAAACCTTTTAGGAATTGCATACATCAGCTTTTGGTGTGTGTTATTGTTTTCAAACTACTGCTTATATGCTCTCTATGACTCAGGGGATGGACTCGGTGAAGGTTATGGTATGCTTGGTCAGGCTGGAAATGGCAAGTTGCGTGTATCAGTTGGCCAAAGCAAACTTGCTGCAAAAGTTGCTAAGAAGTATGTTCAGTAATTTTTCCTTCCTTTTCTGTTTTGACAGCTTCTTTAGCCTTTATATGACTGTTGTCTTGTGCTGTGAACTTATGTGCAAACCTGGTTCTTTTAGGTCCAAGATTAAAAGCTACGGAAGCGTTAGTGGTACTACCTCAGGCCTAACCTCAAGTCTAGCATTCACACCTGTACAAGTAAGTATATGGATCATCCCTAACTTCTTAACTACCTACTCGGGTCAAGAGTAGTAGTCTTGGAAGAACCTCCGTTGATACGGGTGCTCTTAAATCTATGAGTAGCTGTTTTCCCTAGACCAAGTTGCGCTAGTCCAGTTTTATGTTTGTTCTCCTTCTACTTGTGCCTTTTCCTGTTTAGATTCAGTATCACCAATCTAACTTTGATGTGTGATTTTATAAACCAAGGGTGGATTTATTATTGTGAATCTGTTATAGTGAGTCCTACTATTAGCTTTGCTTATCAACCTGGTCTTTCCATATTTCACCCTTTGCCTGATGTTTTTCCGTTTTTTTCCCCTTCCATTTTGGTTACTTGGCTGAACGATTATATGGGAATATTCCCAAGTACATGTAGTTGATTGTTTATATATTGTGTATCTTGTTTGTTTTCTATGCAGGGAATTGAACTCTCAAATCCTCAGGCCCATGCAAATCAGCTAGGTAGTGGAACTCAAAGCACCTACTTCTCAGAGGTGGGCACCTTTTCAAAAATCAAGAGGATTTGAACCCATCTCAGAGCCAGCAGTTGTTGCTCTAAGCACCAAAAGCATCGGTCTACTGTCCAATTTGTGCGGGTTTACTCGTCACTAGGATCTTATGTAATAGATTTTTGAAATATGAATTTTCAGTAAAATGCCATGCTTAAATTTTCCTGCAGTCGCAAAAAAAGAGCATCACTGGCTTTATGTTCCGAGACTGTTTTCTGCTATCTTCGGATGAGTAAAATGCTGATATTTCAATTTTTTGTTGGTTAAACAAATTTCTTTTCTTTTGGACAGTCTCTTGCAAAAATTAAGTTAAGTAGTTCAGTAACTTCAGTTATAACCCCAGAAGATGATGAAATATTACTGGCACAACTTAGATTCCAGTCACTGGCCTTCAATAAGGCAGGGTGGGAGTGTTCACCTATATGATGTCTGAGGTCGCTCTAAATTTACCTTTTGAGTAATGAATGCTCTAAATTTACTAATCGGCGGCAAATAACCCAACCATAAAAATCGAGAAAAAACAGAAATCATGAATGCCTTGTTGGGTAATGTGAAAATAAAAAAAGGAACTGAATGGAAGGATTCTTTGGATTACTGTTGAAGTAGGAGAATCGTCCAAGAAGACCATTGGGATTACTGCTATAACGACTGCTCTGTATAAAGTAAGGTTAACAAAAAGATGTAAGTTTGTAGTTCAAGAAGACCATTGGGATTCTTTGGATACTGTTGAAGTAGGAGAATCGTCCAAGAAGACCATTGGGATTCTTTGGATTACTGTTGAAGTAGGTGAATCGTCCAAGAAGACCATTGGGATTACTTCATTGATCAAAATACCAATGCTTCAGAAAAATAAATAAATCAAAATACCAGTTCAACAAAAGCGCATCTAAATACAGTTCATTGTCAAAATTACAGTCAGAAATACACCGCTACAACACGAGCAACAAAAGATGAGCTACTAACAGCTAACTTAACAGAGCAAAAACCCATAACTAGAATTTCACTTCTCAAGGGAGTTTGTTACTTTTGAAGGTTTAAGCCCACCATTAACTTAGAGAAATTTTCTAGTATCCTATTTGAAAGATAAAAGTCACCTAGTGTCTAGTGAATTCCATCTCTCCCAACAGAGCTCACTCTTCAGCTACCAATACTTTTGTCCAAATGTAACCATTTCCCTACAGTTTCACAACTTAAACCAAAATATAAATGCTAAAACATAAAGGAACTACAAACTTGAAGTACTTCCTGAAAATTGAAATGAAAGGATCTACCCAGAAGTCTCCTTTCATTCAAAACATGCTGCATAAGTCACAACATGCAGCAACGCCGTGTATGGACAGGTGCAAGGTTTTCATCCAGATAAGAAATCTTTTCCAATCGACTGTGATGCTCATATGAGATTTTGCTTTCATGGAGCACACTTGTTTTCCTGCAGCAATAATAGATAGTATCTGAATATTGCGATTTCTGAATGATTAGATTTGTTCCAGGAAGAGCTACAATAGTAAGATTTGGTTTTGCATTCCAGCCACAAGGCATTAAAAGCTTCTCTTCAGTCCACTGAATGCTATCACCATCTTCATCAATAACCCATACAGAACTGTCGTACTCCCGTATCCATTTAAATACAGCAACATGTCCATCAATTTCCATTAACTCAATAGTTTGTGAGTATTTGCGCTCCAGGGGATGAATGACATAATCAGGGATTGGGATAACTCTGAACTTTTCCTTCTCCAAGTCGAATCCCATTACAACTTCACCTTTTCGGGTGTACCGAAATCGCCAATATATTGAACCATTCACATAAACAGAATTACTATCACAGTTGTATGGTCCACCACCACTATAAACTTCCTTATTTCCTAAGCTATACGGTGGAATTTCATCAATCCTTCTCCATGTATTCTCACCAATAGTCATGACTTCACATACTTGATCTTCACCATCTATTTCCTCTTTATCAGGCTAATCATAGCAATTCTTATAAGTTTCAGAATCAGGGTTTCTCTTAATACTCGATATGCACACAACTTTATGTTCATTGGTTGCTGGACTAAATCCAAGTGCAATGCAGGCTACCTCACGTCTTCCTTTCCCTTGATTTTCTTGAGAAGCTGTAGTAGTCGAAATCCAAGGTGACCTTTCTCCAGTGCTAGGATTATATATGATAAAGGCCTCATACCCAACAGTGATACATACCAAACCATTAACTGTCTGTTTCGGAAGCACGTAATCACTACGATCTAGTACTAATTTCGTAACTTCAGGTTGTCTATAAGGTGAAGCAGTTGAGAATTCAATAATACCTCCAATCTGGTTAGGTTCAGGCTCAGATTCAGGTTCCACTGAGCTGATAAACAAGAGTGGTTTTGGACCACCTAAACGAACTTTTGAACGAGCAGTATGTAAACCATATAAGTATGAATCTCGTTCGATAAGAGATTTCCAATGGGTACAAACAGCTTTAAACCTCATAAGTGATTTAACTGGAAGTCTACTTAGTATATCGCATAATATACGATTATCACTACAAGGGTTTTTTGCGTTACTACTAACAGAGAGTACTTGAACTTCACCGGTACTACTATTATCAGGAGAAGATACTGCAACTTTACTACAAAGAAGAAGATGAGGAAGAATAAGGATTTCATTACCTTTGTCATTCTGGTTCTTGTTCTTGCTCTTCGTATTCTTCTTCTTCATTTTCGTTCTCGTTCTCTTCCTTGTGAAATGTAAATGGATTTCTTATTACCCAGTAGAAACTAGATCTGCAGTGAATTGTCGAGACTAAAAATCTGTGTCCATGTCTAGGGTTTTTAGGGCTTTTAAAGGAGGGGAATTTAGGATTATCCTAGGGATATTTGGCTTTAAGGACACATCTATTATCTTGTTTGATTATAAGGACATTCATCTCTTCGGTTTTTTGGGATCGGTCCCAAGACTTTCTAAGTGGTCACATAACAAAAAGACTTTTTTTTTGATAAGTCAAAAAAATTGTATTAATAGATAGCGATATTTACAAGCCATTTTACGAGAAAAGAGTTAGAAAAACCCTAAAACTTATAAACTAGTTAAATCTGAAATAAGAAACATATGGGAATTCTATTGAATGTAAAAAATCAGGTATTCCTTCATAATTCCAACCTTCCCCAAAGACAACCCTTCTTAACCATAACATCAGCTGCAAAATATGTTCCAGGATAAGTATGTTGAAAACAAATTGAGTCATATAAACGATTCACATCTGCCCATCTTTGTCTAGCAAACCACGAAATTTCAAAATTCTCAAAAGCATAAATAGCGCTCTGCGAGTCCGAACGAATTATAACATGTCTAACTCCCCATCTAACAACCCACTCCAAACCAACTAAAATCCCAATACACATAGCTCCAAGTACTCGACAATCACTGTCACACACTAAAAGACCTGCTCCTGCTATCCCAGGGGTCCCCCTTGCAGCACCATCACAACAAAGTAAGAATTGATGACTTGCTGGTGGTTCCCAACGGACTTCAATAGGATCTGTTAGCTTCACCTTTCTATGTTGAACTTTAAAGTAGTTCAAAATACTAACATCTTCACAACTGTTGAACGTGAAACTCTTCGGTCTATTCGCATACTCAATAATCAAGTGCACCACGCGCTTTTTGAAAAAAGTCCAATTCGCAGGTTTGGTTTTATAAACAACCTTGTTTATAGTATTCCAAAGCTCAAAACGAATAACTAATATCGACACCAACCACATATCTTTAATAATGTGACACCAACCACAACAAAAAGACATACGATTTATATAGGAGTACCAAATCTTTCGAGGAGACGATCCATATATAACAAAATAATTCTGACAGATGGATCTCTAGATCGATGTCCGTGAAAGTTTGGTACCTTTTATAGATATGAAAGAATTTACGCAAATGCCATAACTAATATTATGGTAAATTATACAATAAAGTATGAAACAAAAACATTATTTATGTGGCATAATTAGTTCGTGTTTGAAATGATAGAGATTGATATTTAGGGTGATTGTCAGGCTAATAGACCAGTTTGCTTAAACTTGTTTGGCGGTTGCCACCTTTGTAAACGGTTTTTCGCCATAAATAAGTAAAATTAGGCATCATCTGTTTTTTTTCCTTTTAGAAAGAATGTAAGTGTGGACTGTGAATTCACGCATCTAGGTGTTAATTTCATCATTAGATATTGTTATCCAACTTCAATCCTCCAGTCTTCACATACCTTGTTGAGGAAGTTCTCCAAATGTCTTCGCCGATCATCAGTCTTCGAGGGTGATGTATGATACTCAACTCCAAATTCTAAACCTAGTACGAGACTTGATTTAGTAGACTAGAAATCAAGATATAGTTTTATTCATCTAATATTGACAACAAGCTTGAGATAGCAAAACTTGTAGGTTCAACCGAGCAATGCTCTAATAATCCTTCCTTAAGTTTGTACAAAGGAAAGTCTTTTCAATACCATTACTTGAAAAATAGTGAAGGCGGAAGATATGCTAATTGATAAAAGCAAGTGTCTCAAGAATATGTGACCTATAAAAATTCATGCCATAAATTTTAAGTTGAACTTATCAATTTTTAAGATTAGATTTTCTAAGAGCATACATGGAATCTCAGCTAGTCAAGTAAAATTCTCATTAATCATATGTTCTCGTCTCTCGCTTAGGAGTCAGATAGGCAAGGAGAACTGTAACTAAGAGCATAAGATTAATCGATATCCACATCAACTCATTATGTTTGGGAATTTTTATTGTGATGTGGTAGCATCAAGTTATAGACTTATTAAAGATGTATGGTGAAAATTGCGGGGTACCAAAATACGCCACCAACTTTTTTTTAGGTAACCTGGATGGACTAAACTCAAATACAATTCTGAGAGTTACAACTTAGTGGATCTCAATCAGGAATTATATTAGAGTTTATATCTCTTTCTCTCACAATCAATATGTAAACGTAAACAAGTTCGTGAACCTGATTATGCCGTGAGAGTTCTTGGACGATTCCAAAGATCATTCAAGTCGTACGCAACAATTACGATGGACGTATCTACTTTGGTTAATTTACGTACAACCTATGATATTTCAATTATAACGATAAACAATATAACACATAAAAATAAATAACACAGACACCATAAATTTTGTTAACGAGGAAACCACAATTGTAGAAAAACCCCAGGACCTTGTCCAGATTTAAACACCAAACTGTATTAAGCCATTGCAGACTCTAGCCTACTATCAATACTTCGTACAGGAATGTAGTTGAGTCTGAATCCACCGTCACAGTAATTCGATTACAGTCACACTCCTTACGCCTCTTGAATCTCGCAATACTCTGCGTTATTTATTCCCTTAGCCGATGTCATTTACATCCTAAGAGTTGCTTCAACTTAATTGAAGACTTTATACCAATCTTCTTCCCACAGATAAGCCTATATTTGATTTCCACTTTGATCAAATATCAAGGTGAGATAGGAAATCGATTGCAATAGACAAAGTCTAGCAAACCCCCAAACCCGATACTTACGACTCCCTAAGAGCATCATAGATTATTACTCACCTCACAAGTAAAACCTACTCTGATTTCAACAAAGAATCGTTATAGAGGAATGTACTTGTGGAGTCACAAAGTCTGAGATGAAAAAGCGTTGTGATTTCTATCTATGTTGCTTTATCGGATTGAGACTCAACAGTCAGTAGCAAGATCAGGATACACGAACTATCAAAATAAAGATAGTCGGACCTAGCTTCACGAATCCCTAAGCGAAGTATTTTTAGTCACTAAACCTAAAAAGGTTTAAAGGAGAGGACGACTCTAGTTTACAACTAGAACACACAAGAAAAGTTCAAAAAGAACTCCCCCTCATTTGATGTCATTCCCAAGAGAACAACATGAGTGACTTTACTTCAATAAAAAAGACGGATTTTTTCGGACATAAGCAAATCTCATGGATTTGTATCCTAAACATCGACATAAATTAATCTCAACGCCAGTTACGAACAAGGAGACAATTTAATCGATATGATCCACAGAAGAAAATCTTACGGAGTTTGATAATACAGTAATTACACAAAAGTGTGACCATGGAGAGATCAATACTGCGGAAATTCTCAAGAAAGTTTACTCCACTTTAAGTGAATAATAACGAAAAGAGTTAAGAGCTTAACTTTTGAGCATATATGAGATATTAGTTCATTTCACCAAACAACAACTAACGCATATTTCATAAGATATTGAGCAATACACAAGAATATCCATGAGGATCAAGTATTGCGATCATCTTATCTAAGATATAAACTTGTAAAAAACATACAAGTCACTACAAAAATATTGCCCTATTGGGACGGCTAAAAAGCGTCACAATAGCTCGATTTTCCGTCACAATTGCACAGTTGTGACGGATATAGTGCCGTCACATTAGGTGCCGTCGCAAATACCCTATTATGACGGCTATTGCGACGGGTTCACTGTCACCAGATCACTTGTGCCGGTATCATTCCTGTCACATTTGCCTTGACTAATTTCAGTTGACTTTGCCAATTGGGACGGCATTTGCCGTCACAACAGGTCTTATTTGGGACAGCATATGCTGTCACCAAAACTATAAAAAGTTTGAGCAATTTACGATTCCCCTGCTATCTCAAGTTGTACATAGAAATATACATCCATCACTCAAATACAAACTAGAAATTCATAACAAGATTCCATTTCCATTCATTCTCAAAGTAACAATTTGACAATTTGTTTCTGAAAGTACCAAAATCTCAAGTTACCATACAAATTAAAAGACAAATGTTTGTCAAAATGCCAGAATTCTGCCAAGGCACTATATATCAAGTATTAAAGAACTTTTTCTGGAAGTAATAAACTACCAATGTATCTGCTAGAATCAGCTCCTTTAAAAAACCATATGTACGTATTTGCTAGAATCACCTCCATTCCAACTGAAAATAAAAAACAATGGAGTTAGCAAATATATATATATAAGGACCGTATATTATAGAGAAAACATAAAGGTCATAGAAAGCCTGACACTTGCTAAAACCACCAGTAAATGGACATCTACAAGAGCCTGCCTGACACTAGCTAACACAAAGATGGTTGAACTCAAATGTAATGCAGTCATCATAGGATGCTAACAACTAGCCGAGCATCACATTAACAAAAGATAAAAGGTTTTGATGCAATCTGAATTATGACAGAGAACCATAAAACTAGAAAAGAGTTGCACATCATATCGACAAACTTCAAGAATGACAAGCAAAAAAAGAAACAATTCAAGGCCCTATTTATAGCAATCAATTTCGGAGTGTCAGAAAGTCATGCTTCAGTAATTATTGGAGACTGAACAGACTTATACCGGCTTAAACAAGATTTACTACTATTAATTCAAGCATCATAAAATTTTCTAACGGAACGTTTCAGAAGATATTGAATGCATTCAGCTGGAATCCCTTGGGTTTTCTAACAACCTTGCAATAAGTTTGAAACAATGGCCAAAAAAGGATCAGCCAGACCGAATCAACCCAAATTAATCTCATACAATGCAATGTGACAATGTCATAGTTTGATCAATCAACAATCACAGAAACAACTACCGACATTTAGACAAAATCCCTCACAAAAACCATACATTGATTCTACCCTCAATCACAAAGATAAAATATTTCTCCTAGACCTTCTTCAATCAACCAAAATAATTAACCAACATAGCTTGATAATAAGGAAACAAATCGATATAGGCATCTGTACTGCTAAACTGAGATTGAATTCCCACAACTAACAAATAATGCATTCAAGTGTAAACTCCTTCCTAACTAAGCTGAACTCAAATTGGGTCAAAAATTACCATTCTAAGGCACATAATTCAACCTAAAACATGTTTAGGTAAGTGGGCAAACAACTATCACGCTTTTCACCTAAAAAAGTTCTGAAGCTCTTACAGTTAAAAGACCCCGACAGCAACCAATCATCAAATTAGCTTCCGAGATTATAATTAGATGGCTGATATCATTGCAAAAATCTCCTGCACAAGGAGTCAATAAAATTATCTAATCACATAAGCCTACATAGATAGATAGTCCTCTAGAACTTGGTAAACTTATAAACAATCTAGTTAACTTAAAGAGCTTGGTAAACATATAGCAACCTGATTATGAGAGATTAGTTGAAATATTTTTAACAACTTGTCCATCTTTTTGTTCGTCTCTTCACGGCTCTTTATCAACCCTCATTCACCTTTCGCAATTCTTCACGATCCTGATCTATGACCACAATATGTTCTCGTAACTCCTTGAGCATGTCATCAGTGTTGCTTGTACTTGAAGATTCTCCCCTGGATCTTTTCTTAGGTTTGATGCAGTTCCCAACAACGCAATATCGTCCTCGTTTGTCGGGTCCAATAGTTTGGGAATAACTATCACCATCTAGTTGATGAAGTGATTCGGTGACACCATCTTCTTCTGCTTTCTTTGTTAGCGCCTCCATTTTCCTCTATCGTGAACGTATATTAGATACAACACAAAAAAACATAAAGAACATACCACTTAAACAATAGTACAAGTGATAAGTGTTGTAAAACACCTAATCTTATATTTTATATGTATGCTTTCTTTGCTATTATTTTGTAAATTATGTATCTTATGTTTGTTTTTGAGTGTTATACGTGTTTTGGAATCATTCGGATCAAAAGAAGAAGAAAGCGTCCATTTGGAACATAAAGAGCAAAAACGCCAATTCTCATGTGCAAATGCCATTGGAATCGGAGCCGAACCAAGCAAATGATATTAGACAACCACAACCGTAGTACAACCACTACGGCTTAGTCTAGAGAAGCAAGGGGCAAACCGTAGTGGCCCTTAACTAATGAGTGGGTGTCTAAGGACATTATTTGGTTGACCCTTATCTACTTCATCAGGGTGGATATATCCACTAGCCTTATTCCTACACTAAAGCTGAAATTCAGAGAGAACTTCATCATTGTCTGTTCTTCACTTAATCTACCTGAACGAGAGAGTTACGGCGGCACCATGAAATCGAGAGAAGGAAGAGATTCAGAGAGATTAAGGATCGAGAGATTTCTGTTGCTGTGAAGATAAAGCTGATACTGATGTTGTTTGAATCCAAGTTCATTTAGAAGAAATCAGGTTGAATCTGAGATGGATTAGAAATTAAGGTTTGAATCAGATCGAGAAGAAATTAAATGGGTTTTGAATCTGGTAGCCTCTGTAACAAGATCGAGAGGAAGATGTTGAGTTTCATGGGTTGTTGGAGTGCAGAGATGGAGGTGATTATGGAGTCAGTGGTACGGTTAGGGTTCGGCAGTGGAACTGGAGATGAATTTGTTGCTCTGGTGACGATTCAGATGAAGTTGAGTTGTTGAGAAGATGAAGATGCTGAAGGGGTGATACTGCAACAAGACAGTATGGGTTTGATTTGGTTTTGAAAGTGCTGATGCTGGTGCAGACTACAAGTGAAATTGGTGGAGATTCAGTTGAGGGTTTTGGTTCAAATCTGGAACCTTGGGAATGTGATAAGTTGGCTGTGTAGCAGATGTATGGATTTGGACAGGGTATTGGCTCAGGCTGCTGTTGGCAGAGATTACAAGACAAGAAATGAACCTGCAGTTAGAAATGGATAGCAGGTGTTGGTGGTACTTCTTCAATGAAGTGTTGTCGCTCAACTGGTGCGAATGAACTGTCGATGGCCTTTGTGGTGGTTGTAAGCTACAGAAGATGCAGTCAACAGTGTTGGAATGGAGTTCGCAGGGTGTTGTGTGTTGCCATGGATGAGAAATTGCAGCTGTAACTGAAATGGAGAATGGCTCAAGCAGTGCAAGAATGATGCAGTGGCGTTGTTGATAGTTGGAGCTCGAGTTTCAGGTGGTTTGGTTTGATGAGTGTAGCTGCTGCCTTTGCAGATGGGTTTTGCTGGATGTATTGCAGAACGGGGATGAGCTCATGACTATTAGTTTTGAGCTGTTGATGCTAATGATTTTGAGCTGAAGACAGTGGTGTTAAATGGAGGAGAACAAGCATTGCAGGTGATGGAATTGGAAGACTGCGGAGGTGCTTTGAGGTGTCCTGAGTTATGTGATTGAATCAGGCATTGAGAGAAGTTGCAGCTGGGGAGTTATGCAAGGCAGCTGGTTATGGAGATTATGAAGCTTGATGATGTGTGACAAGATGCTGCCTTTGGAGTTTGTTGGTGGCAGAGATAAAGGAATTACCAGAGAAGAGAGAGCTGCTGATGAAGATTCAAATGGGAGAAGAATGGAGTGTTGGTGACGATTAAAGAGCTGTGGTTGCTGTTCAATAATAGTGAAGAAGACATGAAGCTTCAGAATTAAGGGTTGAGCAAATTTGGGGATTATATTGTTATAAACTGTAATTGGGTTCGATTGAGGAGGAATTGAAGCTGAGGCAAGGAAGATTACATGGGTTCATCTTTGATTTCAAGACGGCAACAGATGGAAGTGAGTTTGATAGAGATTTGCAGGGATTGAGGCTGAGATAAAGATGAGTTCAAGATGTAAAGAAGTGTTGGAGTCTGTAATGGATTTGACAGATGAGGAGGTTCTAAATGTATCGAGTTGGTGCATTGCAGTCGTGTTAAACCAAGACAGAAGAGGAAATGAAACCGCAATGGTTATGAAGCCGTGAATGGAGATATGGCATGAGCTGAATTATTGGCACAAAAAGTGGTGGAAGAACAGAAAGAAGATATGGAGAAATAAGGAATGCAGTCAATAGTTCTGGGCATTGCAGTTGAGAATGGAATTGAGATGGTGATGCGTTGAATGATGCTGCTCCACTGGTTGAAGAACTCAGTAACGAATTAGATTTGTCTTGGCAGATAAATGGCTTGATGTGGTGAATTAAAGGGTGAAATCTGATGCTGCTTGTGTTTAGTATGGCTGTATATGGAGTTCAAATTGATAGAAGCATTTGAAAATGAATTGTTGATTGTGAAATCTGTTAAGGTTCTGAGATGAAGAATGGGGAGAAATGCAGATGCTGCTCGTAGTTGTGCTAGTGTTGCGAGCAGGGAATGGAACTGATGCCATTAAGTTGGTATGGAGGAGCAGCTGGAAGCATTACAAGGAAAGGCATGGCAGTGTGCAGAAATGAATGTGAAGAACGAATATAGAATGATAGGATGGTGAGTTGACTCGGCGAGTCAGTGATCCGATACAACCCAGAGAAGGACTTGAACCCGCTGGGCTTGACTTATGGGCTTCCAGAGACGTAACGTATTTTGGCAGTGGGCTAACAGGAAGGAGAAGAGCACGTATAAAGAACCCTGATTTTGGGCGTACCAAAGGCATACCACATGAAGACAAAAAAAGGTTGTGAAATAGCAAAATCAGATTACCCCTTAACCCAATTTTTTTTAATGGCAAATCTGCCCTTTATGATTAGTGTTAGTAATATTGATTAGTGATTAAATACTTTGTTTAGGGATTAAGATAATTTTCAGAATTATAAAAGGTAGTTTAGATGATTTTTTTGATCATGGTTCGGCGAAACATGTTGAGGTTCGGCTCACATCTATGAGCTGAATCTACCAATTGATGAACGGTTCGGCTCACATCTATGAGCCGAACAACATCCTGAATAGCCCAGAAAAATAATAATTACTGGTTCGGCTTATATTTCGAAAATCGCATGAGCCGAACATCAATTTGTTATTTTTTGGGTTAAAATATTGTTATTGGTTCGGCACATATTGAGAATATCGTAATAGCCGAACCTCATAAATCTGTTAGGTATGGCACATATTATGATTATCGAATATGCCGAACCCCTATGCATTTCTATCTGTGACTAGGTTCGGCTTGAAATTTCATGAAATTTTAAGCCGAATTGTTCATATACACTTACAGGAAGCTTTTGTGATGAACAATTCGGCTAAAAATGCAACTCAATTTTGAGCCGAACCCAACACTGTAACCGTCATTTAATCGATGAAAAACAACAAATAGGAGATTGGGTTTGTAAAACTTACTTTCTTATCCTTATTTCCGGAGTTGGAGATGCAGTTGGTTCAGTTTCTGGTTCAATTGGTGGTTGATTTTCAGTTTCTACACCTTCATCTTCAATTAGTTCTTATTCTTCAATTGATGGATTAGAAGACGATTTGGTTTGCCTAGTCCCTAGTTTTATTTGTACGAGTCATTATGTGGTTGAGTTTAATCGACGATCAAATTTTTACGAATCGACAATTAATCACGATGATGAATTTTTTTTTCGCAGGAGGGGGAAGAGTTCGGCTAGAGGAGGAAGAAGAAGAAGAGATGTTAAGGGAAACTGATTTTGATTAGAAAACTGATTTTAAATTTTTATATTAAGGGTATATAGGTAATTGAACTACCCATAGGGTACCCCTTATAAGGTCATCCAAGATGGGACTATTTTTTTTTATGCCTTGAAATATTTTGGTATGCCCAAAATCAGGGTTCCGTATAAAAGGGAGACTTATATCTATTCTAAATATTATCGAACTATAATTTTGGGCATACCAAAATCTTCCAAGGCATAGTGAATGAAGACAAAAAAGGTTGTGAAATAGCAAAATCAGATAACCCCTTAACCCAAATTTTTTTTAATGACAAATCTCCCCTTTACATATTAGTGTTAATAATCTTGATTAGTGATTAAATATTTTGTTTAGTGATTAAAATAATTTTCAGAATTATAAGAGTTGTTTAGATGAAAAATTTGAGGAAAAAAAAAAATCAAAGTTTTGGTTTGGTTAAGAAGGAGAGAAAGAGAAGGAGAAAGTGAGAAAATTCTAATTCTTGATTCAATGGAGGATGAGGAGGGTCATCATTCATCTAAAAAACCTAGGAAAATACATATCAACTACAACAATGATCCAGAAATGGCTGATTTCTTAGATTATGAGAATGATTTTACACCCACTCAATCTCAAGCTCAAACTCAAACACAAACTCAAGATGATGATTTTTATGAGCCAAATCCTGATGATGAAGACATTGATGAGGAACCCAATGCTTCTAATACACAGGTACACTTATATCCTATACTTAATCTCACTTCTATAGCTCTCAATTATCAAAAGTTAGGTTTTTTGAATCATGGTTCGGCGAAACAGGTTGAGGTTCGACTCACATCTATGAGCCGAATCTACCAATTGATGAACGGTTCGGCTTACTGAATCTGTTTACTGCATGCGTCGAACCTATAATTTCCAATTCCAACCCTTTTGCTAGACACTAGTTCGGCTTATATGAAAGTTTCATAGTAAGCCGAACAACATCCTGAATAGCCCGGAATAGAATCATTACTAATTCGGCTTACATATCCAAAATCGTATGTGCTGAACATAATTTTTTAATTTCTGGGTTGAAATATTGTTACTGGTTCGGCACATATGGAGAATATCGTATCAGCCGAAACCTCTTATGTCCAAGTTTCGACAGATAATATGATTATCGTCTGAGCCGAACATGAATTTGTTAATTTTTGGGTTAAAATATTGTTCGTGGTTCGGCACATATTGAGGATATCGTATAAGCCGAAACCTGTAAATGTTTATAGTTCGGCACATAATGTGATTATCGAATGCGCCGAACCTTGTTATTATATTCCCTTTCTAGTGTTTAACCTTGTGATATTCTTTGTAGATCGTGCTTGGACCCATGGAAAATCAACCTGATCCAGTAGACATAATTCACGAGGATACCAAGGATCACTAAAACATGCAATTGAGGAACATCAACCTGATCGTGCTTGAGGAACACCAATACTGGGTTACACCAATAATGATTTTTAAGGCTCGGCTTATAACTCAAATTATAGAAAAAGCCGAACCTGAAGGACAAATGATTCGGCGCGTAACTAACATTAGAGGATAAGTCGAACTCTATAAATTCGGCGCATAACTGTTAAGCTATTCATTAAAACATGAAATTTAAGGTGTCCATAACCCAATCCCAGCACCATTAAAAACAAAGTTCAGCATCTAAAAGCAAAGGTGTTTGCAACACCATAAAAGTGTACTTAAAACTTAAGAAAAAGTGTACCATAAAAGTGTACCATAAAAGTGTACATAAAAGGGCATTTAACCACGACCCCTCTTCTTAGTTGCACGACCACCTCTTCTTCCACCTTGGTCTTCATCTTCCGACGCATCATTACCGGGTTGGACGGTAGCACCACCTTGGCTTGTATCTTCACCAACTTGTCGAGACCTCTTAGTGGTAGGCCTTTGTTCGGGTTCCTCGGGTCCTTTTCCTTTGTTTATGATTGCATCCCACTTGTTGATGAGGTATTTTTGTTCTTCCACGGTCATTGGTGTTTTGCAACCAAGTTTGGCCTTCATTTTTTCAACATCTCCCTACCCGCGGCAACCTATTTTTTCATTTGTCAACAACTTATAACCATGAGGTTGAAGACATTTTTACCATAACTAATATATGAAAATAGTATAAAGTGAAGTCATTCTTACCATAATCTTGAAAGCCTTGACTACATCTTCGGAAGTAGACTTGTTGGTGATCTTGATTGGCTTCCCCTTCCCCTTATCAGCTATCTTTTGCCTTTTCTTATTGATAATGAAGGGATGAGAAATTTGGTTATACCAATCCATATAGCCCGGATCCTCTTCACATGGATCATCAAGTAAAGGTGTTAACTTGGACGCATCTAATGTGTGATTGTCTAAATTATTCCAAAACTCAACGGTGGGATCAGGATCATACTTTGGTTCCCAAGATGAAGTGGTGCTTTTAGTTCCCTTACCACTCTTTGGTAACAACCTGAATTTCTCGTCAAACAAAAGAACCTTTTGGACGCATCCTAATTGACGGAGTACTCGCCTAGGATCGTATATAACATAACCACCGGGATACCACAATGGCCCATGATACATACCTACCAGCATATCCTCATCTTCAACAACTTCATCTTCTTCATCTTCCTTCTCATATGGTTGAAAAGTGACATCATCAACACCAAGACGGTCTAACGTCTCTCTCAAACTTGCCACCAACTTCTTTTTGTTCCCTTTCTTGGAGTCCTCGTATGCGTACCATACTGCAGTTGGCTCTGTATCAACATAATCGACATCTTTCTCAAATACTTTGGCCAAGTTAAAAATTGGGAAATGGTCATATATCCACACCTACATCCAAAGAACCACATTAAAAAATCAAAGGAATTGAATTGATAGAAACAAGTTTTACTTGGAAACATCAAAGTAAGAATAAAGTTTGCAAACTCAGAGAACTGTTCGGCTTATATGGATCAAGTATTATAAGCCGAACCAAGTAAGTAAAAACTTCGGCTTAAAAGATTTTATGGTTATAAGCCGAACCATACTCTGAACTCCCAAAAGTTACCTGGAGCAAAGTGAAGTTCCCTCCGATGTTTGTACTCGTCAACCTAGACGCGGTGGCAAGTTGCTCCAGCAGGTAAGCGAGCGTAGCCGTTCCCCAAGCAAACTTGTTACAAGTTTCAAGATTCTTTACCAATTGGAGATAATTAGCATTTACCTTGTTTCCGGTAGTGTCGGGAAAGATGTCTCTACCAAGAGTATAAAGCAAGTAGGCAGTTCCGGTTTGCTTCACTTTGACGGGATCCATTATCAACAAACCTTGTGTGACTCTTTCCTTTGTGTTCTCAAACTCCTTTTTCAAGTTAGTCAACTTGATCTTCTTATTCTTCTTATTTCTGCCACCTGGTATGCAAACGGTATCGACATCTTTAACTGATCGACAAAACTCCAACTCAGTTTTCTGTGAACCCCAACCAAGGCATTCCAGGTACAAATTGTATAGCTCATCCCAACTCATGTCATAAAAACCAGCATCCACACTTACACCCCTTGCTTTAAGGCCTGTAATCTTACTAGCCTCATCAGGAGTGATTGCCATCTCTCCAAAAGGTAATTGAAATGTGTAAGTTTTTGGACAAAAGCGCTCGGTAAATGCAGAGGCCGACACACTATCATATTCCTTATGTCCATAATTGATTATAGGCCATAAAGCACTGCGTTGTACGTAAGCAATCACCTCAGGAACCTCTTCATCAAGACTCCATTCCGCTGCCCTCTGGTGTCTCTATACTCGGACTGCACGGTTGTGATCAGGAGTCTCATAAATTTTCTTCGCCCAAGAATCAACATAACCAATCAACACATTTCCTCCATCTTCCGGAAGACCATGAGGCAAACCATCTGATCGAGGTGTAATTACGTCATCTTCATCAGGAATGTGTAAACCAGTGATCCGTCGATCATCATCGTACTTCTCTTTCTCGGGTTCTGCCACCTTCTTACCTTTCTTGTCTTTCTTGGGTTTTCCTTGGGGTTGTGTTTCTTGATGAACTTCTTGATTATCATCAACTTTTTCATCTTTAGCTATTCCTTCTTCTTGTCTTTCAATTCTTACTTGTTCAGCTTCTTCTTCTAAAATTCCTCCTCTACCTCCCGCTCCCAATTTTTTCTTACCTCCTCCTCTAGGATCAGGAGTTTTAGAAGTAGAAGGTGTTACCTCCATCTTCTTCCTCTTTGTAGCTGCATTGGTCCTGACACAAGTATGAAAGTTATAAGACTAATTCGAACAACAAAGAGATTTGGAAAGCCAAAAACTTGTAAGAAAATAAGAAGGCTCGGCTTACCCGAAATAACACATATGAGCCAAATCATGTCTTGAAATTTTTATTAGCTTACACAGAGAGTGGATCGGCTCATACTACAAAACAATTATAAGCCGATCCTATATATTCGGCTCACAACCGATACCGTCGAATAAGCCGAGTCTATGATTATGAACTCAAACATGTATTCGGCGCATCATGATATCATATAAATAAACCGATCCTATACACTTGTAAAATTTATGAAATTTTAACAATGATATTCGGCGCAACCCTAATACTATCGAATAAGCCGAATCTAGACTTATGAATTCAAACCTTTATTCGGCGCAAAACTAATACAACCATACAAGCCGATCCTAAGCACATGCAAAATTTCTGAAATTCAAACAACAATTATTCGGCACAAAACTAATACTACCATACAAGCCGATCCTAAGCACATGCAAAATTTCTGAAATTCACAAAACGTATTCGGCACAAAACTAACACCATCGAATAAGCCGATCCTAAATATAAGTCTCTTTGTCACTAAGTTCATCTCAAAACGGATTTCAGATATACGCCGAGCCGTTCATATGCACTTTCAGGGTTCAGTTTCAAGAACAGCTCGGCGCACATCTAAGATTTGTTTTGCGCCGAACCATACCCTGTAACCGCCGCAGAAACATGATTTTGACGAATTAAATCGACCAAACCAATCTAAAACATCAAATACGAGATGGGTTTGTAGAACTAACCTTCTTATTCTCATTTCCGGAGTTGGTTCTTCTTCAATCTCTTCTTCCGGTTGATTTTGTGGTTGATTTTGAGTTTGTTCTTCACTCTCTAAATCTTCTTCTTCTTCAATGAGTTGTTGAGTCGATCGATTTGAACGAGATACTGGCTTACGACGACCCATTATATAGATGAGTTTAATCGTCGACTAAATTTTCACGAATCGACGATTAAATTTCCGCGATGAAAAAAAGAAAAGGAAGGGTGAATGAGTTCGGCTGTGGAGAGGAAGAAAAAGAAGGTGAATGAAACTGATTTTAGGTGTAGTTGATTATAGGTTTTGTATTAGGGTTAGGGATAGATTAGTAGTAATTTAAAGGATTTAAGGGCATATAGGTAATTGAACCACCCCATAGGGTACCCCTTATAAGGTCACCCAAGTTATGACTAGTGCTTTGTATGCCTAAGAAGATTTTGGTATACCCAAAATCAGGGTTCATATTATCTCTTCTTCTGCTTTTGGCTAGGGTTTAGAAACATGATAAGTTTTCTTTTCCTTCTTGTTATGAACTTCATGAACATGAGCTAAGTTTTTATTATTGGTTATGGAATAATTTGATTTCACACAACATGATTTCTTGTTTGATATATTAGTTTTGTCTCAATATTATCGATTATGATTCACTAAAAATATCGCTATGTATGATTAAATGTTTGTTTTGTCAAGTTGCAAATTGGTAGAACTCACATTCATATCTATTGCTAGATTAGAGTTTATTATACGTAAACATGATAAATTTCTGATTGCAAGTAGCGTAATTGTGAATATTGCTTGTAGTGGTACGTCCTAGTAATCACAAGTGAGTCATAACCTTTGTTAAATCGGATTAGTGCTTTTACACGTTCAATTGCTTTGATTGGCCTGATTTCATAGAACTTATTGCACCTAGGGAATTAAACTTGATTAGTGCTTTTACACGTTAGGTTGTTCTCTTAGGTAGAATTCATATTCGCATCTTTTAATGTGTTTGTTGATGACAAGAGGAAATTAGATTCTTGCGATCAAGGTATCCTAAGGCCTTTGATAATGAGAGATTAAAATATCAATTCTAGTTATTAAGACAAGAACATGTTAGTGAATGAAAACAAAATCCTTAACCAATATCTTTACATATTTGATTTGCTTTATTGGTTTTTAGTATAACTTAGTTTATTGAAAATCAGAAAAATCCCCCCTTGCTTTACATAAGGAACCGAAAACATATTGACAACCTAGTCCTCTCCGTGGGAACGATCCTTTCTTACCCTTGCTATATTATATATTTTGAGTAGTGAGAAAGTGTAATTTATTTTTGACGCATACGACAGCGATAAATAAGTGAAAAACTTACAAACTTTTCTTTTCCATCATCAGTTATGTCCTTCCATATATATCCACTCGTGTTGCTGGTTGATTGGTTTCAACTTCTATATGTATGTTAAAATGGGTATATTAGAATTAGTATTATGATTATTATAATTACAAGGATGGAAAATACATACCTCATACGCATGGCGCATAAAGGACTTTGAACCAGAAGTGTGATGTTCAGTCAACTGTTATCTGTTCTCGGTGTTGCGTGCACTCGACTCCTGCAATAAAATACATTCAACAATCATTATGTATATACGAACCTTCTAGAAAAACAGAAAAACAAGTATTTTTCACAATTAGATGCCATCCTGGATTTGAGTCATTAGATGATAGTTCATCAAATCTTGGAAATATCGTTCACATTTTTGAACCCACCCACGAGGGTTAGAACCATTAAATCGTGGAAGATCAACCTTGGGGTTACGATTGAACTTACCAGAAAGAGTGAGAGCATGATAACCATTGTTTCCAGAGTTTGAATCGTCTTTATGGCCACTGTGAGAACCAGATTCAAAAACTACATCTGTAGAAGCTGGAGTTACCTGCAGTGGAGAAATACCCATAGTTTTGAAAAGTAAGGAAAAACTATCTTTAACCAAACCGTCATGAACTGAACGAGCGGCAGCATCATTACTGAGTTTCTGCAACTGTTCTTGAATGAGTAAGATGGCTGCGGCGTTGTCCTGAGCTAAACTTTGAACTTCTTTGACGGTTGTGTTATCTCCTCCTATCATGATATAGGTCCCAGAATGGAATCTGATACCAAATGTACTAATCTAAGAAGATCAATACAAGAATATGAAGATAATTTTGGTTGCAAGCTACCTTCTCTCTGAAATCAGAGCCTATTTTACTTCCAAAGGAAATTAGTTTTTCATTGATAACCAAAACTCTTACAATGATTGTCTTTTAATAGTTCACCTGAATTCAAACTAATCTTAATGGTTAATAAGACATCAAGCCCTGAACACAGAACTCTAGGAAAATAAGAATAACCCTAAAGACAATCAAAAGAAACTATAAGCTAGGTTACCCAAAAGTACCTTTAACAACTTGGGTGCATCAATGGGATTTATTCTAGTCATGGGCATGGTAGGTTCATGACATAGGGTTTCATGAGAATTGCATAAAAGATCGAGAATATGAAATTGATACTCTAGAGGATTACTTTGAGATGGGTTTGATATGAATTAGAATATACAGATGAAAAATGGTTTTAAATTGACAGTTAGAGTTTCTGCTAAATGAATTGGAAATAGATTCGGGTTTTGAATTAGAGTTTAATTGAGATGGTGATGAAGATGTTGTTTAGAGCTGTAGTCTACAGAATGGTTGGAGATTTATGGAGCAGTTAACGAGGGTTAGCTCAATGACTTGGAGATGATTTTACTATACGGTTGTTTGTGCTGAATTGAGTCAAGTAAAAAGGAACTCAATTCCAATTGCTTATTTGAATCCATTCAGAGCTAATTGCATTTCTCAAGTTAACTTATAGAGTTATTGATTTATGTTTATTGAGTTTTATATGATTGTTGATGAAGCTAAGACTTGGCATGAATGTGAAATGGAGTTGTGGTTGAAGTTTAGGTTGTGTTGAATATTAGAAAGATGGTATTGTTGATGTTGTGAGTATTGCAGGTGGTGGTGGAGTTATTTGTGTGAGTGGATTTAATAACAAGAGATTGGTGCTGGTATTTTTGTTTGTGTGGCATTGGTGATGTTAAGACAAAGGTTGTGGTACTGTTTATGTTTGAGACTTTGTGGAAATGAAATAGAGTATCTGGTGGTGTTATATTAAACTGCAAGTACAAATATGTGATACCTGGGTGTGTAACAGGTTGGATGGAATTGATCATGATGGATGAAGTTGAAATCTTGTTATACCTGAGGTATGGACTGGTGCAAGTGGAGAGAGATGACGTAGTGAATTGGTTATAACGAAGATGATGTTGTTGAAAAACGAGTACAATCTGTTTTGGGGTTGTGGAATCTTTTAGAGGTTGAACTGAATGGGATGGTTGGTTGTTTGGTAAGAGTGAGTCGTAGTTGTTAATTGAAGCTGTCTTGACCTGCGTTGACTCAATTGACCGATCTTGACCCGACCTTTGACTGATGACCTGACTTGGACCATTTGACTGACGTTGACTGTCAGAGACCTGTTGACTGTTAGATTGACCATTAGAGACAGTCAGTTGACCTGATGGACCGGGGCTTTGGTTAATGGGCATGTTTAGAGAACTTGGGCTTAGGACTAGTTATCTCATGTTGATGAATTGGACCCTTATGGTCTCATTTAGCTTTTGTTTCCTCCTACAAAGTTGTAGATATTCAGAAGACCATTCGAATGGACTATAGAATCAACCTAATTCAGTTAATAAAACCTAAGATATGTTAAAGATTGATAATTAAAAGGTATAGAGAACCATTAATTAGATTTGTATGATTCTTGTGTGAGTCATTTTGGCTAGATTCTTAGAGTTCTTGTGTGATTAACAATTAGTCTATATTAACAACGATAGATATAAAGGATGAACCAGTGGATCATGGATCTCGAGGTAGGCGTGGCTTGTCATCAAAAGAGATGGGAATGTACATTTATCTCTTATGTGATTATTATTGTTTTCTATTACAGAAGTTTTTTTTAACAACTTCATGCATTGGCTGATTGTGTATTCCATGCATTGTTTTATTTTAATTTTCGAAAGTACTGTTGATTCTTTTAATCTTTCCATTGCTTGGAAAGGAACTGTAATGTTTGGTTTGTCTTTATGAATTGTTTGGGAAATAAAAATTTCCATTTGTATGTTTGGAAAATGAGAATTTCCATCTGTGGTATATATGATACTGCTCCTTCATTTATATCTACTTACTTTCGATCTTTTATGCGTAATAGGTGTGTAAGGAATTGGTCGACACTCAATATATACATTTTTTGAAGAAGGAGTTAGTTCCATATACATGATTGTTTACCTCTGTGAAATTGGTTGTGTTACTTGTGTTTTAGTGTTTTGGGAAAACATGATTTGTTTTCAAATCATTTCAATGATTACTTGAAAGTTAAATGTTATATCTACTGGGCACCCCTTTCAGGGATGATTTTCTCACCCATTCTCACTTTCAGTTTCAAAGACAGATCAGAGTTCCGCAGCGAAAGCTTCGAGTGTTGAGTTCGTTAGTTGGTTAACTTCGGCTATATTTATTATGTTGTACATTCTATTTATAAACTAAATGACTATTGTATATGTATCATTTGAGCGAAGTTTTTGTATATATATATATTTCAAAACGGGTCTAGTATTTGGGTTAAGTTTTGTAGCAGATTCCTTAATTGAATGCTTAATTATATGATTTAGATTTTTAGTGCCTCTTTATTTAGTTAATCTCTTGGATTAGTCAGTTGCTGGCTTTTGGGGGAACTACAATGTTGGTATCAGAGCTCACTATTAGATCTTACATGGGAATAAGATAGAAATAACCAGTGCCAGTTAGTGAAATAGATTAGTTTAGAACTGGGTTGGGTTTGTGAGATAAATCTTAATCACTAAAATCTATCAATAATCAAAAGATCTGTTTGATTGATTGATTTGGTTGTTTGGTTGTTTTGTATATTTAATGAAGTAAAATTTTCTAGGTTAAACCACTTATGATAGAAGTTTAAAGATTAGTCTATCTTAATAAGTTAACACTTTGTTAATCCAACATTGGGGAATAGTAAAGGTTGTATTTTCTCTGTTCGTAGGAAGGCATTGTCGGGCCTGGCCAACCTTGACAGGGCAACTGTATTCAGAGATGACCGATCATAGAAATATGATACAATTCTTTTAGAAAACTGATAATTCATAATTTCACTTAGAAAGAATTGTAGGATTCTTTATCATAAATAGATTTAATCATCTTTTGAAATGGAAAATTAGTATGACGAACTCAAACTGTTAGAATTTACAAGAATTGAGCATAAATTAGAATCTCATTAACAAATATATAGCGATAAAATAATGATTAGGGTTAAGTAGCTATGAAAGATTATTAATGTTTATCTACGGTTAAGTTTTGTAAAGTTAACTAATGACAAATTAGAAATATACGTTTGGCGATTAAACCAGATAGATAATGTAAGACTTATTAGGTTAAGACTTAAGAACGTACGAATATTTTGTATAAAAATAAAAAGAGACTAAATCTCTTAGTAATGTTATCCCTAAATTATCTTTAGATCAATAACTGATTTAGTAAATCATTAAAATTAAGGAAATATATATGGAGAAAATAATAATAGTATTTGGATGCTTAATACAAAATTAGACTTAAAGGAGAATAAATTTGTCTATGAATAAGATCTATATTATAAGGGACAATGGTGTTTTTACCATTGGACGGACATCCACATTTCAGACACATAAAGGACGGTCCAGATTTAACCACAAATATGTCTTTCCGATGGGATAGAGCGACTAATATGTGTTTACCCAATATATCTCCGTTTTTACCAAATTGACGGATATCTATAGTTTAATCATATAAAAGACGGTTGTGATTCGTCCACGCCTATTTATGTCATTCAATCCAATTAACGTGTGCCATTAACATGACGATGAAAATAGCCGTTTCGGTTTTGCCTCTTCCTAATCAAAGTTGTAATACAGTCTCAATCATAAACCATCTCACAAGATGAACAAACCTTTCTCCATGGAACAGATTACTTTTCCAGGTATGGCTCTACGATTTGAGTTAAATGACATCAGTTTTTTTTTTTTTTTGAAATTTGATTTATGTTTTGGTTGGTATTATCGATTTGGGTAAGATATTCGAAATAATACCATGTCCAGATCGGTGTTTCCATATATCATTGGCTCTAGAGTTAATCATCTATTTCAATGGCAAAACCTTTTATTTTATTCAAGCATTACAATGACAGATTCCCAATAAATACCATCATTTTCACCTGTATAACGGTTACAAATTCATAATTTTTGCTACAAATAATCCTTCATAACCATTATAAATTCTCATTATTCATAATTTTTGCTACAAATAATCCTTCATAACCATTATAGATTCTCAATATTTGCTTAAACTTTTCCTATTTTCTGATTTTTTTTGTTTAATTTTAATTACCTTATAGTAGAAAGGAAACACCCGTATACATTGCACCATCCATGAACCAAAAGAAAGTATTTTACTGGTGAACATGTTTAACAGGTTTAACGATACTCTTTCGATTATTGTGGTACCGACTTATAGTTAAATATTTCGGGAAAGAGAAAGGGAATATTAGGGTTTCATGGGAATTGCATAAAAGATCGAGAAGATGAAATTGATACACTAGAGGATTACTTTGAGATGAGTTTGATAAGAATTAGAATATACAGATGAAAAATGGTTTTAAACTGCCAGTTAGAGTTTCTGCTAAATGAATTGGAAATAGATTCGGGTTTTGAATTAGAGTTTAATTGAGATGGTGATGAAGATGTTGTTTAGAGTTGGAGTCTGCAGAAAGGTTGGAGATTCATGGAGCAGTTACCGAGGGTTAGCTCAATGACTTGGAGATGATGATACTATATGTTTGTTTGTACTAAATTGAGTCAAGTAAAAAGGAACTCAATTCCAATTGCTTATTTGAATCCATTCAGAGGTAATTGCATTTCCCAAGTTAACTTATAGAGTTATTGATTTATGTTTGTTGAGTTTTATATGATTGTTGATGAAGCTAAGGCTTGGCATGAATGTGAAATGGAGTTATGGTTGAGGTTTAGGTTGTGTTGAATGTTAGAAAGATGGTATTGTTGCTGTTGTGAGTATTGCAGGTGGTGGTGGATGATAGACGCATTTATGTGTCTGATTTTTCCTCAAAGTTCCACATTGTGAGTACTCGATTTTGTACTTATTATGGTTTTTTGTGTGTTTGTAGGTATTTTTTGGAAATAAATATTGTTGGAAAATTCGGCTCGAAAAGTTGCTCGGAGCACCCCGGAGAACAATTGTTATATGAGCCCCCATTTTTTCTAAAGGGCACCCACGGCTATATGTATCCCAATTTTGTCCACAACACCCATCTTCTCCGTTTGAATTAATCTTTTTGGCGGGAAAAATTCTTTTGAACTGCAAAAACTAGGGTTGAGATTTTGACGATGTTATACAGAGACTAAATGGCTGAAACTTCGTGGGTAGTTGTGATTTTTCATAACAGGCCTGGTATGGGCTTTTGGGTCGATCAGAATTGGCTGAATCGTGTCATGGAGAAAAACAGGGGAGTACGTGTAAAGGGGGAAGATGTCCATGCGTCTGTTGTTGGGGGAGTTTGGAATGTGCTGGGAGAATGCTAGAGGCGTGTAAGAGTTAAACAAGGAGAGTTTGCAGCTGTAAAACGCGTAAGGAGCTAAAACAGGAAAGAAAATATCCGAATATTTTCTTTCACTGCCGAGAATTTGTGAAGTTATGGAGGTGATTCGATGCATCTTTCGGGTATAAATAGAGCCCCTTGGGTCATATAACTGGGGTGGGGGTGGGGGTGGTGAGAGTTTGGGAGATTACAGAGCATCACAGAGTCGAGAAAATCAAGTTGCAGAAATCACCATTTCTGCTGCTGTGAAGAACACGAAGAACTTTAGACGCACAGAGACAGTCGTTTATCGACAGTGACAACGACAGAGGGGTGAGGGTCGTATGCTACAGTATCAGTGACAGTTTAGACGCATGCTTTTGGTACCTTTGCGTATAGATGCATGGCTTTCGGGCTATGTAATGACCCTGTGACATTTCAGCGTTGTATGCTGAGCATATTTTCTAACATGGTAGAATGGTTTTTAGAGGTATTTATGGATGATTTTTTCATTGTTTGGTTCGTCTTTCGATGAGTGCTTGCATCATTTGTCATTAGTTTTGACTAGGTGTAAGGAAAAGAATTTAGTGCTTAATTGGGAGAAATGTCACTTCATGGTTCGTTCAGGAATTTTTCTAGGGCATATCGTATCTTCGAAGGGTATAGAGGTAGATAGAGCCAAAGTTGACATTATTAAAACTTTACAGGTCCCAAAAACCGTAAGAGATATTAAGTCATTCTTAGGGAATACATGTTTTTATCGTCGATTGATTAAGGATTTTAGCTTGATTTCTAGACCTCTTTGCAATTTGCTTGAAAAAGATGTTAAGTTTGTCTTTGATGATGCTTGTTTAGAGGCTTTTGAGAAGCTTAAGACTTTACTCACTACCGCCCCTATAGTCCATGCACCCAACTGGAACCTACCCTTTGAGATCATGTGTGATGCTTCAGATTATGTTATTGGTGTTGTGCTAGGTCAGCGAGAAAACAAATTACTTCATGTGATTTATTATTCTATCAAAACTCCGAATGATGCCCAGTTGAACTATACCACTACCAAGAAGGAACTGTTAGCCATTGTGTTTGCCTTAGACAAGTTTAGACCCTATCTCTTAGGTTCTAAGATCGTAATATATACTGATCATGCTGCTTTGAAATATCTTCTGTCTAAAAAGAATACGATACCTATATTGATTAGGTGGATCCTTTTGTTGCAAGAGTTTTCTCCAGACATTAGAGACAAAAAGGGTGCCGAAAATGTAGTAGCAGATCACTTGTCTAGGCTATTTGTTGATTTCCCTGATGATTCCATTCCTATAAGGGATATCTTTCCTGATGAACAACTGTTCTTTGTTACCCAATTACCTTGGTATGCAAATATAGTGAACTATCTTGTTACTGGTCGAATGCACCAACATTGGGGTAAACAAGATCGTTCTAGGTTTTTAGCCGAGGTGAAGCACTTCTTTTGGGATGATCCTTATTTGTTTAAGTATTGTCCAGATCAGATTATTAGGAGATGTATACCTGAGAGTGACCAATCCAGTATTATTTCCTTTTGTCATGATAATGCTTGTGGGGGTCACTTTAGTGCTAAGAAGACTGCTGCTAAGATATTGCAGTGTGGATTTTATTGGCCTTCGTTGTTTAAAGACTCACATAGTCACTGTGTTACTTGTTAGCGTTGCCAGAAATTAGGAACCATTTCCCGTAGGAACATGATGCCCTTGAACCCTATTTTAGTTGTTGAGGTCTTTGATGTGTGGGGTATTGACTTTATGGGTCCGTTTCCTAATTCTTTTGGTAACTTATACATCCTTGTCGCTGTAGACTATGTCTCTCAGTGGATTGAGGCAGTTGCGTGTAAAACCAATGACCATAGGGTTGTGGTTGAGTTCTTGAAAGATAACATACTTACACGTTTTGGTACACCGCGAGCTATAATTAGTGATGGAGGGTCACACTTTTATAATGGACCTTTTAGGCTTCTGATGAAGAAATATGGTATTACACATAAGGTAGCTACCCCGTATCATCCACGAACTAGTGGTCAGGTAGAGGTTTCCAATAGGGAGATAAAGCGTATATTAGAGAAAACAGTTAATCCTAATCGGAAAGACTGGTCTTCTAGGCATACTGATGCCTTATGGGCTTACCGTACTGCGTTTAAGACTCCCAATGGAATGTCACCTTATTGACTTGTGTATGGCAAGGCATGTCACTTACCTGTTGAGTTAGAACATAGAGAATATTGGGCTGTTAAGCAGCTAAATTTTTCACTAGACAAGGAAGGAGCCCATAGGAAGCTCCAGCTCAATGAGTTGGAAGAGATTCGTAGAGATGCATACGATAGTGCTAAGGAGTATAAGAACAAAATGAAACTTGTGCATGATAAGATTATTTCAATAAAGTCATTTTCTCCAGGTCAAAAAGTTCTTTTGTATATACCCGCTTGCATCTTTTCCCTGGGAAGTTACGTTCTCGGTGGACGAGTCCTTTTTATTGTTCGCACTATCTTTCCTCATGGAGCTGTTGAGATCGAGACAACAAATGGTAGTAGTTCTTCGAAGGTTAACGGTCAGAGATTGAAACCTTTTTTAGAGCCCTTTCCTACAGGTGATGTTGAGGACGTCCCTCTGGAGGACCCTGTTTACCCTTGATTGACCATCGAAGCGATTTTATGTTGTATATTAGTTTTTGATTCACCCAGGTACTATCTTTCCGACTTCTCTCTTTACTGATTCCTCATGTTTATTTACTTTTTGGTATTGCTCTTTCATTAGAAACATTGAGGACAATGTTAGATTTAAGTTTGGGGGTGGGGAAGAAACTTTTTGTTAGCTTTTAGTTGCAATAAATAAACTCCAGAGCCTAGAAATTTATGCTTATTAAGGTTGGCACTAACCAATCTAAGTGGACGGGAACATCTTGGTTGTAGGAGTTGAGGAACCAATTTGATTAGATGGAAACATCTAATGAGTCTATTCATAAAAGCACAGAGCTCAGGTGTTAGAATTAAAAAAAAAACATGGTAGTTTCGCCATATCTCGTTGAATCCTAATCCTTCTGTTTTTATTTTTTATTTTTAAGTGACTTGGTAGGGCACACGATTCAAGTTGTTAACTTTGCTAGGGTGAATTAGAGTGATTGAGATACAAAAAAAAAAAAAAAAAATTGAGACCAGACCATCAGACCAACCAGAATAAATTCAATAAAGTCGACCACTGGTGCCCTTGTATATGCCAGTTGTGTTGACCCAGAGTTTGGTTTATCGACCACTGGTTCCCTTGTATATGCCAGTTGTGTTGATATTAGTCAGACCGGTATCTCAGTCCATTAGGATAGGTTCATCTTGGCAGAGGCCTTCAAACAGATATGGGAAACACCGTTCACTTTAAAACATCTATTTTTTTTCTTCTCTTTATCCATCTTTTTAATCTTTCCATGTGATTGGTTGACTCCGGTTATGATGTCCAAAAACTATCTGAGTAGAGCTCTGTCACTTATATATGAATTTTAGTATGCTGAGTGCAAACTCGTGTACAACAATTGGAATTTCGCATTAGGGTACTTCCTCCTATAGTCAATGATTGTATGCCAACCAAGGAGATTCTTTAGTGCCTTCCAAGGTTCTACGTAGATAGCTAGGATCTGGAGTAAAGGTTTTTTGGGTACACCTCTGGTAAACCCTCCGGAGACAAAACTCCGCCGCTAGGGCCACCTAGCGGTTTAACGGCTTGATAGACGGATTTATGTGTCTGATTTGTCCTCAATGTTTCGTATTGTGAGTACTCGATTTTGTACTTATTATGGTTTTTTGTGTGTTTGTAGGTATTTTTTGGAAATAAATATTGTTGGAAAATTCGGCTCGAAAAGTTGCTCGGAGCACCCCCGGAGAACAATTGCTATACAGACCCCCACTTTTGCTAAGGGGCACCCACGGCTATATGTAGCCCAATTTTGTCCACAACACCCATCTTCTCTGTTTGAATTAATCTTTTTGGCGGGAAAAATTCTTTTGAACTGCAAAAATTAGGGTTGAGATTTTGACGATGTTCTACAGAGAATAAATGGCTGAAACTTCGTGGGTAGTTGTGATTTTTCATAACAGGCATGGTATGGGCTTTTGGGTCGATCAGAATTGGCTGAATTGTGTCATGGAGCAAAACAGGGGAGTACGTGCAAAGGGGGAAGATGTTCACGCGTCTGCTGTTGCTGGGGGAGTTTGGAATGTGCTGGGAGAATGCTAGAGGCGTGTAAGAGTTAAACAAGGAGAGTTTGCAGCTGTAAAACGCGTAAGGAGATAAAACAGGAAAGAAAATATCCGAAAATATTTTATTTCACTGCCGAGAATTTGTGAAGTTATGGAGGAGATTCGATGCATCTTTTCGGTATAAATAGAGTCCCTTGGGTCATATAACGGGGGGGGGGGTGAGAGTTTGGGAGATTACAGAGCATCACAAAGTCGAGAAAATCAAGTTGCAGAAATCACCATTTCTGCTGCTGTGAAGAACACGAAGAAATTTAGACGCACAAAGACAGTCGTTTATCAACAGTGACAACGGCAAAGGGGTGAGGGTTGCTACAGCATCAGTGACAGTTTACATATATCGTTCTCTGTAACAGTTCGGTTTGTAACACTTATAACTGTTACAAACCCGGTTTTTAATAGTTTTTCTCCATTTCATCTTTGTAAACACCCTTTGAGCAATAAAAATGAATTTTGAGTGTGTTTCCAACATGATGATGAGCTAATTATCCCACAACCAAGGCAATGAGGAAGCTATTCACGCATGAATAATTGGTAACTATTTTATTCTATCTAATTTATAATTTATAATTCACTTAATCACTGCTTTGCAGAGTTTTAAATTGTTTGCATGATTTTCTTAATTACTTGTGATTCAATTTGACAAGTTATACTTTGTTTAGATAATCTATGCTTAGGGAATACAATTAATGTTTGAGAATATGCCTGATTATTTGTGAATTAAGAAATTATGGACTTAGAAGATAATTAGAGTATTGGATTATTTACCATAACTTATTCGTGTGTGATAGTGGAATCATTGTCTTGGTTATTTTTAATATCTTGAAATCAATTTTGCAATAAGTTTTCTATTTTCAAGTTTTATAAGTCTAAAATTTGTTGCTTTCACAAGTCTCAACGAATCTTACTACTACAATTGAAAAATCACATCAGTGGAGTTATCTGTGTAAGTGGATTTAATAACAAGAGATCGGTGTTGGTATTTTTGTTTGTGTGTCATTGGAGATGTTAAGACAAAGGTTGTGGTACTGTTTCTGTTTGAGACTTTGTGTAAATGAAATAGAGTATCTGGTGGTGTTATATTGAACTGAAAGTACAAATAGGTGATACCTGGTTGTGTAATAGGTTAGATGGAATTGATTATGATGAATGAAGTTGAATTCTTGTTATAGCTGAGGCATGGACTGGTGCAGGTGGAGTGAGATGACGTAATGGATTGGTTATAACGAAGATGATGTTGTTGAAGAACGAGTACAATATGTTTTCGGGTTGTGGAATCTTTTAGAGGTTGAACTGAATGGGGTGGTTGGTTGTTTGGTAAGAGTGAGTCATAGTTGTTAATTGAAGCTGGGAACTGTGATGTTACGTGATTGAGTTATAGGGATAAATATTTGATGAGTGTGTGGAGTTGAATATCTCTTGTAGGAGCTTAAAACTGCAACTGCAGGTAGGCTTAATCTTTGATTGTAATTGGAATTTGTAGTTTAATTATGAAGTTCAGTTAAATTGAATATATTAGTATTGTAATGGGAGTTTTAGATATTGCTAGATTAGATTGAAATAGTAATGGAGTAGAAGTTTTAATTGAGTTTAGGTGTGTTGCACAATGAATGTGCAGTAGTGTTCTTTGGCCTGAGTAATGGCTCTGGCCTGTGCAAGAGTTTTGGCCTTGTGCCATTCAGGCTAGTCAGGTATCTGACTCTAGCTGACTTAGTCAATCTGACTGAGTCGAATCGTTTGGACTTACTGAGTTACCTGTCTTGACCTGTGTTGACTCAGTTGACCGATCTTGACCCAACCTTTGACTATTGATCTGACTTGGACCATTTGACTGACGTTGACTGTTAGATTGACCGTTAGAGACTATCAGTTGACCTCATGGACCAAGCCTTTGGTTAATGGGCCTGTTTAGAGAACTTGGGCTTAGGACTAGTTATCTTATGTTGATGAATTGTACCCTTATGGTCTGATTTAGCTTTTGTTTCCTCTTACAAAGTTGTAGATATTCAGAAGACTATTCGAATGGACTATATAATCAACCTAATTCAGTTAATAAAACCTTAGATATGTTAAAGATAGATAATTAACAGGGGTAGAGAACCATTAATTAGATTTTTATGATTCTTGTGTGAGCCATTTTGGCAAGATTCTTAGAGTTCTTGTGTGATTAACAGTTAGTCTATATTAACAACGATCGATTTAAATGATGAACCAGTGGATCGTGGATCTCGAGGTAGGCGTGGCTTCTCATCAAAAGAGGTGGGAATTTACTTTTAACTCTTATGTGATTATTGTTGTTTTCTATTACAGAAGTTTTTGTTTAACAAATTCATGGATTGGTTGATTGTGTATTCCATGCATTGTTTTATTTTAATTTCCGAAAGTACTATTGATTCTTTTAATCTTTCCATTGCTTTGAAAGGAACTGTAATGTTTGGTTTGTATTTATGAATTGTTTGGGAAATAAGAATTTCCATTAGTATGTTTGGAAAATGAGAATTTCCATCTGTGGTATATAGGATACTGCTCCTTCATTTATATCTATTTACTTTCGAGCTTTTATGCGTAATAGGTGTGTAAGGAATTGGTCGACACTAATATAAACTAATAGGGTGTGTAAGGAATTGGTCGACACTGAATATATACATTGTTTGAATAAGGAGTTAGTTCCATATAAAGGATTGTTTACCTCTATGAAATTGGTTGTGTTACTAGCGTTTTAGTGTTTTGGGAAAACATTTGTTTTCAAATCATTCCAATGATTACTTGAAAGTTAAATGTTATTTCTACTGGGAACCCCTTTTAAGGATGATGTGCTCACCCATTCCCACTTTCAGTTTCAGAGACAGATCAGAGTTCCGCAGCGAAAGCTTCAAGTGTTGAGTTCGTTAGTTGGTTAACTTCGGCTATGTTTATTATGTTGTATATTCTATTTATAAACTAAATGACTATTGTATATGTATCATTTAAGCGAAGTTTTTGTATATATATATATATATATATATATATTTCAAAGCGGGGGTAGTATTTGGGTTAAGTTTTGTAGCAGATTCCCTTAATTGAATGCTTAATTATATGATTTAGATTTTTAGCGCCTCTTTATTTAGTTAATCTCTTGGATTAGTCAGTTGCTGGCTTTGGGGGGCGTTACAATGTTGGTATCAGAGCTCACTATTAGATCTTACATGGGAATAAGATAGAAATAGCCAGTGCCAGTTAGTGAAATAGATTAGTTTAGAATTGGGCTGGGTTTGTGAGATAAATCTCAATCACTAAAATCTATCAATAATTAAAAGATCTGTTTGATTGATTGATTTGTTTGTTTGGTTGTTTTGTATATTTAATGAAGTAAAAATTTCTAGGTTACACCACTTATGATAAAAGTTTAAAGATTAGTTTATCTTAATAAGTCAACACTTTGTTAATCCAGCACCGGGGAATAGTAAAGGTTGTGTTCTCTCTGTTTGTAGGAAGGCATTGTCGGGCCTGGCCAACCTTGACAGAGCAACTGCATTCAGAGATGACCAATCATAGAAATATGATACAGTTCTTTTAGAAAACTGAGAATTCATAATTTCACTTAGAAAGAATTGTAGGATTCTTTTTCGTAAATAAATTTAATCATATTTTGAAATGGAAAATTAATATGACGAACTCAAACTGTTAGAATTTAAATTAGTATCATATTGAACATAAATTAGAATCTCATTAACAAATATATAGCGATAAAATAATGATTAGGGTTAATTAGCTATGGAAGATTATTAATGTTTATCTATGGTTAAGTTTTGTAAAGTTAACTAATGACAAATTAGAAATATACGTTTGGCGATTAAATCAGATAGATAATGTAAGACTTATTAGGTTAAGACTTAAGAACTTACGAATATTTTGTATAAAAATAAAAAGAGACTGAATCTCTTAGTAATGTTATCCCTAAAATTATCTTTAAATCAATAACTGGTTTAGTAAATCATTAAAATTAAGGAAATATACATGGAGAAAATAATAATAGTATTTGGATGCTTTCTACAAAATTAGACTTAAAGGAGAATAAATTTGTCTATGAATAAGATACTTATTAATAGCAAAACCTAAAGACTATTAGGATACACTAAAATTATACGCAGACTCAAATTGAAATAATATTGAGTTACCAACTCTATTGTTAACAAGATGTATATAGATTTGATATGGATAAATAAAATCAACTATATCAATCTTTATGAGAATGTAGAGTCAAATGGAAATTTAAAGATTAAGACTTAGTGTACCAACTGACCAATCAACAAACCAATAACAATAATATTAATAATAGTGAGAATAATAACACAGTCGATAATAGTATTATGAGTCGTTAAGTTG